>NW_024061517.1:0-119546 GCF_016432855.1 Salvelinus namaycush
TTAAGGGATTTATTGTCATGGGAAACATATGTTTACATTGTTGAAGCAAGTGAAGTAGATAATAAACAAAGGTAAAATAAACAATAAAAATGAACAGTAAACATTAAACTCACAGAAGTTCCAAAAGAATAATGACATTACAAATGTCATATTATGTCTATATACAGTGTTGTAACGATGTGCAAATAGTTAAAGTACAAAAGGGGAAATAAATAAACATAAATATTGGTTGTATTTACAATGCTGTTTGTTCTTCACTGGTTGACCTTTTCTTGTGGCAACAGGTCACACATCATGCTGCTGTGCTGTCACACTGTAGTATTTCACCCAGTAGATATGGGAGTTTATCAAAATTGGGTTTGTTTTCGAATTCTTTGTGGATCTGTGTAATCTGAGGGAAATATGTGTCTCTAATAGGGTCATACATTGGGCAGGAGGTTAGGAAGTGCAGCTCAGTTTCCACCTCATCTTGAAACCTACAGCATTCTAGATTGCTCTGTTTTTTGTGAATTCTTTACAATGTGTTTACAAAGTAGATATATTTTTGTTTACTCATGATTTGGTTGGGTCTAATTGTGTTGCTGTCCTGTGGGGCTCTGTGGGGTCTGTTTGTGTTTGTGAACAGAGCCCTAGGACCAGCTTGCTTAGTGGACTCTTCTCCAGGTTCATCTCTCTGTAGGTGATGGCTTTGTTATGGAAGGTTTGTGAATTGCTTCCTTTTAGGTGGTTGTAGAATTTAACAGCATCTTTTCTGGATTTTGATAATTAGCGGGTATCGGCCTAATTCTGCTCTGCATGCATTATTTGGTGTTTTACATTGTACACTGAGGATATCTTTGCAGAATTCTGCATGAAGAGTCTCATTAGGTGTTTGTCCCATTTTGTGAATTCTTGGTTGGTGAGCGGACCCCAGTACTCAAAACCAAAAAGGGCATAGGGTTCTATAACTGATTCAAGTATTTTTAGCCAGATCCTAATTGGTATGTCGAATTTTATGTTCCTTTTGATGGCATAGAAGGCCCTTCTTGCCTTGTCTCTCAGATCTCTCGGTCTCGCTCTGTCTGTCTGTCTGTCTATCGCTCTCATTAATTATCTCTCTCTCTCCCCCTCCCTCCCACCCGCCCTCCCTCTCTCTCTGTCTCCCTCCCCCCTCCCTCTCTACATGCATTTACTTCATGTATATGGTATATGTTACATAGGGAGAAGTCAGACCTTGAGAATTATAAGTATCCACCTCTGCAGACTGATCCTGGGTCAGTTAGTAACAGTGCTTCATGAGATGCACAGAAGGTTGTAAGTTCAAGTCCCGCTGTCGGTAGAACAGGGGTGTGTGTGTGTGTGTGTGTGTGTGTGTGTGTGTGTGTGTGTGTGTGTGTGTGTGTGTGTGTGTGTGTGTGTGTGTGTGTGTGTGTGTGTGTGTGTGTGTGTGTGTGTGTGTGTGTAACCCTACATCCAGCAGTCGTGTGTGTGTGTGTGTGTGTGTGTGTGTGTGTGTGTGTGTGTGTGTGTGTGTGTGTGTGTGTGTGTGTGTGTGTGTGTGTGTGTGTGTGTGTGTGTGTGTGTGTGTGTGTGTGTGTGTGTGTGTGTGTGTGTAACCCTACCTCCAGTCGTCCTGTGTCTGGTTGGAAGCCTCTGGCCGGGTCTTCAGTCGTGACTCTACACTGTATGGCACAACCGTTCACCCTGATGGTCTCCTGTGTTAACCCCAGCTCAGGCAGACTGCGTCCCTCACACACACGCAGCTGGGCATGGACCAGGTCCACACTAGGAGAGAGAGCATTGATAACATGAAGATTTGGGGTATTTGGGGTATTTAGGATCCCCATTAGCTGTTGGAAAAAGCAGCAGCTACTCTTCCTGGGATCCAAAACAAAACATGACATCATACAGGAAATGAACAGACAAGAACAGCTCTATGTGGACTTTAAGGCGCCTGCTAGGCTGGCTGTAGGAGACTCACACACAACCAGGTGAAAAAGGTGTGATGAATGAAACATATGACACAACACAAGTGATTCAATGTTTACAAGTGGAGAGAACACAAGTTACACATCACCTCTGCTTAGTAACGAATGGTAGTGACCCCTGACTGGTAGTTACCCCTGACTGCAGAAATACACGAGAGATAATCAATGAGAAATAATCAAATATAGAGACAGTGAGAGAATGAAAGAGGGAGACAGTGAGAGAATGAAAGAGAGAGACAGTGAGAGAATGAAAGTGAGAGACAGTGAGAGAATGAAAGCGAGAGACAGTGAGAGAGTCAAAGCGAGAGACAGTGAGAGAATGAAAGAGAGAGACAGTGAGAGAGTCAAAGCGAGAGACAGTGAGAGAGTCAAAGTGAGAGACAGTGAGAGAATGAAAGAGAGAGACAGTGAGAGAATGAAAGAGAGAGACAGTGAGAGAGTCAAAGCGAGAGACACTGAGAGAATGAAAGAGAGAGACAGTGAGAGAGTCAAAGAGAGAGACAGTGAGAGAATGAAAGAGAGAGACAGTGAGAGAATGAAAGAGAGAGACAGTGAGAGAGTCAAAGCGAGAGACAGTGAGAGAATGAAAGAGAGAGACAGTGAGAGAGTCAAAGTGAGAGACAGTGAGAGAAGGAAAGAGAGAGACAGTGAGAGAATGAAAGAGAGAGAGGTGAGAATGAAAGAGAGAGACAGTGAGAGAGTCAAAGAGAGAGACAGTGAGAGAGTCAAAGAGAGAGACAGTGAGAGAATGAAAGTGAGAGACAGTGAGAGAATGAAAGAGAGAGACAGTGAGAGAGTCAAAGAGAGAGACAGTGAGAGAGTCAAAGAGAGAGACAGTGAGAGAATGAAAGTGAGAGACAGTGAGAGAATGAAAGAGAGAGAGAGGTGAGAATGAAAGAGAGAGACAGTGAGAGTGTCAAAGAGAGAGACAGTGAGAGAATGAAAGCGAGAGACAGTGAGAGAATGAAAGAGAGAGAGAGGTGAGAGAATGAAAGAGAGAGAGAGGTGAGAATGAAAGAGAGAGACAGTGAGAGAGTCAAAGAGAGAGACAGTGAGAGAATGAAAGTGAGAGACAGTGAGAGAGTGAAAGAGAGAGAGAGGTGAGAGAATGAAAGAGAGAGACAGTGAGAGAATGAAAGAGAGAGAGGTGAGAATGAAAGAGAGAGACAGTGAGAGAATGAAAGAGAGAGACAGTGAGAGAATGAAAGAGAGAGACAGTGAGAGAATGAAAGTGAGAGACAGTGAGAGAATGAAAGCGAGAGACAGTGAGAGAATGAAAGAGAGAGACAGTGAGAGACTCAAAGTGAGAGACAGTGAGAGAATGAAAGCGAGAGACAGTGAGAGACAGTGAGAGAGTCAAAGTGATAGACAGTGAGAGATTGAAAGCGAGAGACAGTGAGAGAGTCAAAGTGAGAGACAGTGAGAGAGTCAAAGTGAGAGACAGTGAGAGAGTCAAAGTGAGAGACAGTGAGAGAAGGAAAGAGAGAGACAGTGAGAGAGTCAAAGTGAGAGACAGTGAGAGAGTCAAAGTGAGAGACAGTGAGAGAATGAAAGTGAGAGACAGTGAGAGAATGAAAGAGAGAGACAGTGAGAGAATGAAAGCGAGAGACAGTGAGAGAATGAAAGAGAGAGAGAGTGAGAGAGTCAAAGAGAGAGACAGTGAGAGACTCAAAGAGAGAGACAGTGAGAGAATGAAAGTGAGAGACAGTGAGAGAATGAAAGAGAGAGAGAGGTGAGAATGAAAGAGAGAGACAGTGAGAGTGTCAAAGAGAGAGACAGTGAGAGAATGAAAGCGAGAGACAGTGAGAGAGTCAAAGCGAGAGACAGTGAGAGAAAGAAAGTGAGAGACAGTGAGAGAATGAAAGAGAGAGAGAGGTGAGAATGAAAGAGAGAGACAGTGAGAGAGTCAAAGAGAGAGAGAGGTGAGAGAATGAAAGAGAGAGACAGTGAGAGAATGAAAGAGAGAGAGAGGTGAGAATGAAAGAGAGAGACAGTGAGAGAATGAAAGAGAGAGACAGTGAGAGAATGAAAGCGAGAGACAGTGAGAGAATGAAAGAGAGAGAGAGGTGAGAGAATGAAAGAGAGAGAGAGGTGAGAATGAAAGAGAGAGACAGTGAGAGAGTCAAAGAGAGAGACAGTGAGAGAATGAAAGTGAGAGACAGTGAGAGAGTGAAAGAGAGAGAGAGGTGAGAGAATGAAAGAGAGAGACAGTGAGAGAATGAAAGAGAGAGAGGTGAGAATGAAAGAGAGAGACAGTGAGAGAATGAAAGCGAGAGACAGTGAGAGAGTCAAAGCGAGAGACAGTGAGAGAAAGAAAGTAATGAAAATACAGAAAAGATCATTAAAATTTTGGCTACATCTAAATTCAAGTCCAAATTCGAGTCTGCAATTTAAAGCACTTCAAACCCAAGAGCTGAGCCCAGAAACGAGCCCTCTCAGTCAGCTGGTGTTGGACCTAACCAACCAAGCTGACACCAGCACTGCTTCAAAAGAAAGAATTCCAATAAACAAAATCATGAACCAATCAAAGGACTCATATTTACAACATTGGAAAAACGAAACAAAATCCCAAAGCCGACTAAATTGCTATCTGACCCTAAACAGAGAATATGAATTGGCTGAATATCTCTACTCTGTCAGAGATTCGAAGCAGAGACAGATCCTTACCAAGTACAGGCTGAGTGACCACCGATTGGCAATAGAAACCGGCAGACATAAAAAGACATGGCTACCCAAAGAGGAGCGTGTATGTGGTCACTGCCTGACAGGGGACGTAGAAACAGAGATGCACTTTCTCCTTTACTGTGATAAATATTCCTCACCAAGAGATTCATTATTCACAGAAATGACTACATTTATTCCAAATTTTTACTTATTAAACCCAGAGGAAAAACTAAAAATACTCATGGGCGAAGGAGCAATGGCTTCTCTTGCAGCCAAATATGTATTTACCTGCCATAGCCTGAGGGACACTGAATAATAACATCTGCATAGTAAGCAGTAACTTACTTATTAGGACTGTTATTGTTATTACTGTTATTGTTATTAGTATTATTATTGTTGTTTATCATTCCAAATAGTAATGGTATGGGTGGTAATGGTAATGATAGCAGTTTAATGATGGTAGTGGTGCATTACACCATACATTACATTCGACTATTGACTGTTACCATTTTATTGTTACTATTTTTATATTTAATTTTGTATTATTATTTACTGCCATTCTATATTATTGTTTGTCATTGTTTTAATTGTATTACAATGTATATTGTATACATTGTTGCTTTGGCAATATTGACACAATGTTTTTCATGCCAATAAAGCAGCTTGAATTATGAATTATGAAAGTGAGAGACAGTGAGAGAATGAAAGAGAGAGAGAGGTGAGAATGAAAGAGAGAGACAGTGAGAGAGTCAAAGAGAGAGAGAGGTGAGAGAATGAAAGAGAGAGACAGTGAGAGAATGAAAGAGAGAGAGAGGTGAGAATGAAAGAGAGAGACAGTGAGAGAATGAAAGAGAGAGACAGTGAGAGAATGAAAGAGAGAGACAGTGAGAGAATGAAAGAGAGAGACAGTGTGAGAATAAAAGCGAGAGACAGTGAGAGAATCAAAGTGAGAGACAGTGAGAGAATGAAAGCGAGAGACAGTGAGAGAGTCAAAGTGAGAGACAGTGAGAGAGTCAAAGTGAGAGACAGTGAGAGAATGAAAGAGAGAGACAGTGAGAGAGTCAAAGCGAGAGACAGTGAGAGAATGAAAGAGAGAGACAGTGAGAGAGTCAAAGCGAGAGACAGTGAGAGAATGAAAGCGAGAGACAGTGAGAGAGTCAAAGAGAGAGACAGTGAGAGAGTCAAAGAGAGAGACAGTGAGAGAATGAAAGAGAGAGACAGTGAGAGAGTCAAAGAGAGAGACAGTGAGAGAGTCAAAGTGAGAGACAGTGAGAGAATGAAAGAGAGAGACAGTGAGAGAGTCAAAGAGAGAGACAGTGAGAGACTCAAAGAGAGAGACAGTGAGAGAGTCAAAGCGAGAGACAGTGAGAGAATAAAAGAGAGAGACAGTGAGAGACTCAAAGAGAGAAACAGTGAGAGAGTCAAAGCGAGAGAGAGGTGTTTAAAAACTTAACAGGTCACGTTGTATGTGAGATGAATATTCAGATGAATATGTTATCATTATCGTGTCTCACTGAAACTCACTTTTAACGACCACAAATATAACGAAAGAGTGAAAAAATACAGATAGGTAATTAAAAATGAATGAATACACTGGGCATGTCACACTGTACGAGTAGAGTGGAGTACTCGTACTGTTATTGTATCATTGTTTTATGAGGACACCATAGAGTCTCACTTTAACTCGTTAACAACCTGACGTCCAGTCGCTAATGAAAGTCTACCCACATCTTGCGCAGTCTTCACATTCTGCTGTCTTAAAAAATAAAAATAAATAAAAGGGAATAAATGAGATGTTGTTACCTAATGATGTCCACATTTTGACAGTGAAAGAAAAATTATAGAAAATGTTACAAATTATTTTTGGGAAAAAAGACAAGATTGCGTAATACTTGGTGGAAGCAACTTTTGGCGGCCATGACAGCTGTGAATCTTATTGAATATGTCACACCTGCTCCCGCTTCCTCTTTCTGGAGCTCGAGGGCACCAGTCTGCCCATCCTTACGCACACCTGTCACCCTCATTACGCACACCTGTCACCATCATTACGCACACCTGTCACCATCATTACGCACACCTGTCACCATCATTTCGCACACCTGTCACCATCATAACGCACACCTGTCACCCTCATTACGCACACCGGTCACCATCATTACGCACACCTGTCACCATCATTACGCATACCTGTCACCATCATTACGCACACATGTCACCCTCATTACGCACACCGGTCACCATCATTACGCACACCTGTCACCATCATTACGCACACCTGTCACCCTCATTACGCACACCGGTCACCATCATTACGCACACCTGTCACCATCATTACGCACACCTGTCACCATCATTACGCATACCGGTCACCATCATTACGCATACCTGTCACCATCATTACGCACACTTGTCACCATCATTACGCACACCTGTCACCATCATTACAAAAGTAAATGGAATCACATATCAATGTATTTGAAACCTACAAGATGAATGATCCAGAGCTGCTTTGCTTTCTTAACAGTCTTGTCCACATCCTGCTTTATATTCTCATCTACTGACAGAAGATCGTGCGCTTACTAATTTTGCTTTCCTATTGAACATACTAATTTCCATATGAAATATTATAGTTAATTTAGATTTTAGGGTACCTGAGTATTAAATAGAGACTTAGTTTGACTTGTTTGAAAAAGATTAGCGGTAGCTTTTTGGTCTCCTCCTCTGCGATTTGAACGAGTGGATTACTGAAATCGATGGCACCAACTATACAGACTTTTTGGAATGTAAAGAAGGATTATATCTAACAAAACGACCATTCATGTTGTAGCTGGGACCCTTGGGATTGCAAACAGAGGAAGATCTTCAAAAATAAGTGATGTATTAAATCGCTATTTGTGATTTTATGAAGCCTGCGCTGGTTGAAAAATATGTTGACGTGGGGCGCCGTCCACAGACAATCGCATGGTATGCTTTCGCCGTAAAGCCTATTGTAAATCGGACAACGCAGTTAGATCAACAAGAAGGTCATCCCTACTGGTCCCTCCCTGGTCATACCTACTGCCTCTGATCTGGAGGACTCACTAAACAGAGAACATCCCTGGTCATCCCTACTGCCTCTGATCTGGAGGACTCACTAAACAGAGAACATCCCTGATCATCCCTACTGCCTATGATCTGGATGACTCACTAAACAGAGAACATCCCTGGTCATCCCTACTGCCTATGATCTGGATGACTCACTAAACAGAGAACATCAATGGTCATCCCTACTGCCTCTGATCTGGAGGACTCACTAAACAGAGAACATCCCTGGTCATCCCTACTGCCTCTGATCTGGAGGACTCACTAAACAGAGAAAATCCCTGGTCATCCCTACTGCCTCTGATCTGGAGTGTTGGAGTGTTGGAGTGTTGGTGTGTTGGAGTGTTGGAGTGTTGGAGTGTTGGTGTGTCGGTGTGTCGAAGTGTCGGAGTGTCGGAGTGTCGGTGTGTCGGTGTGTCGGTCTGTCGGTGTGTCGGAGTGTCGGAGTGTCGGAGTGTCGGAGTGTCGGAGTGTCGGAGTGTCGGAGTGTCGGTGTGTCGGTGTGTCGGTGTGTCGGAGTGTCGGAGTGTCGGAGTGTCGGAGTGTCGGAGTGTCGGAGTGTCGGAGTGTCGGAGTGTCGGAGTGTCGGAGTGTCGGAGTGTCGGAGTGTCGGAGTGTCGGAGTGTCGGAGTGTCGGAGTGTCGGTGTGTCGGAGTGTCGGAGTGTCGGAGTGTCGGAGTGTCGGTGTGTCGGTGTGTCGGAGTGTCGGAGTGTCGGAGTGTCGGAGTGTCGGCGTGTCGGCGTGTCGGCGTGTCGGCGTGTCGGAGTGTCGGAGTGTCGGAGTGTCGGAGTGTCGGAGTGTCGGAGTGTCGGTGTGTCGGAGTGTCGGAGTGTCGGTGTGTCGGAGTGTCGGAGTGTCGGAGTGTCGGTGTGTCGGAGTGTCGGAGTGTCGGAGTGTCGGAGTGTCGGTGTGTCGGAGTGTCGGTGTGTTGGAGTGTTGGAGTGTTGGAGTGTTGGAGTGTTGGTGTGTTGGAGTGTTGGAGTGTTGGTGTGTTGGTGTGTTGGAGTGTTGGAGTGTTGGAGTGTTGGAGTGTTGGTGTGTTGGTGTGTTGGTGTGTTGGAGTGTTGGAGTGTGCCCCTGGCTATCTGTACATAAAAAAAACAAGTAAGTGGTGCTTTGGTTAATATAAGGAATTTTAAAAAATTTCTAATTTCTAATTTTAATTTTAATTTTGATTATGTAGTATATTTAAAAGCAAATCCTTTTACTCAAGTAGGACAATTGGGTACTTTTTTCCACCACTGCTCACACACACAAACTAGACACAGACACAAACACACACACACAGGACACACACACACACACACACACACACACACACACACACACACACACACACACACACACACACACACACACACACACACACAATAGACACAAACACAAACATACAAACACACAAACTAGACAAATACACACACACACTAGACACAAACACAAAATAGACACAAACACAAACATACACACATTCACACTAGAAACAAAAACACACACACACCCATACACATACACTAGACACAAACACACACCCATTAGATATAAACACACACACTAGACACACACACTAGGCACAAACACAAACAAACACGTACAGTATGAATGGACAGGTCACACACACGTACAGTATGAATGGACAGGTCACACACACGTACAGTATGAAGGGACAGGTCACACACACACATACAGTATGAAGGGACAGGTCACACACACGTACAGTATGAATGGACAGGTCAGACACAAGTACAGTATGAAGGGACAGGTCACACACACATGTACAGTATGAAGGGACAGGTCACACACACACGTACAGTATGAAGGGACAGGTCACACACACGTACAGTATGAAGGGACAGGTCACACACACACGTACAGTATGAAGGGACAGGTCACACACACGTACAGTATGAATGGACAGGTCACACACACGTACAGTATGAAGGGACAGGTCACACACACATGTACAGTATGAAGGGACAGGTGTCACACACGTACAGTATGAAGGGACAGGTCACACACACGTACAGTATGAAGGGACAGGTCACACACACACGTACAGTATGAAGGGACAGGTCACACACACGTACAGTATGAATGGACAGGTCACACACACGTACAGTATGAATGGACAGGTCACACACACGTACAGTATGAATGGACAGGTCACACACACGTACAGTATGAATGGACAGGTCACACACGTACAGTATGTAGGGACAGGTCACACACGTACAGTATGAATGGACAGGTCACACACACGTACAGTATGAATGGACAGGTCACACACACATACAGTATGAATGGACAGGTCACACACACATACAGTATGAATGGACAGGTCACACACACATACAGTATGAATGGACAGGTCACACACACATACAGTATGAATGGACAGGTCACACACACGTACAGTATGAATGGACAGGTCACACACGTACAGTATGAATTGACAGGTCACACACACGTACAGTATGAATTGACAGGTCACACACACATACAGTATGAAGGGACAGGTCACACACACGTACAGTATGAATGGACAGGTCACACACACGTACAGTATGAATGGACAGGTCACACACACATACAGTATGAATGGACAGGTCACACACACATACAGTATGAATGGACAGGTCACACACACGTACAGTATGAAGGGACAGGTCACACACACACACACGTACAGTATGAATGGACAGGTCACACACGTACAGTATGAATTGACAGGTCACACACGTACAGTATGAAGGGACAGGTCACACACGTACAGTATGAATGGACAGGTCACACACGTACAGTATGAAGGGACAGGTCACACACATGTACAGTATGAAGGGACAGGTCACACACGTACAGTATGAATGGACAGGTCACACACGTACAGTATGAAGGGACAGGTCACACACACGTACAGTATGAAGGGACAGGTCACACACGTACAGTATGAAGGGACAGGTCACACACATGTACAGTATGAAGGGACAGGTCACACACGTACAGTATGAATGGACAGGTCACACACGTACAGTATGAAGGGACAGGTCACACACATGTACAGTATGAATGGACAGGTCACACACACGTACAGTATGAAGGGACAGGTCACACACACATACAGTATGAATGGACAGGTCACACACACATACAGTATGAATGGACAGGTCACACACATACAGTATGAATGGACAGGTCACACACACGTACAGTATGAAGGGACAGGTCACACACACATACAGTATGAATGGACAGGTCACACACACATACAGTATGAATGGACAGGTCACACACGTACAGTATGAATGGACAGGTCACACACACGTACAGTATGAATGGACAGGTCACACACACGTACAGTATGAATGGACAGGTCACACACACATACAGTATGAATGGACAGGTCACACACACATACAGTATGAATGGACAGGTCTCACACATACAGTATGAATGAACAGGTCACACACACGTACAGTATGAAGGGACAGGTCACACACACACGTACAGTATGAAGGGACAGGTCACACACGTACAGTATGAATGGACAGGTCACACACGTACAGTATGAATGGACAGGTCACACATGTACATTATGAAGGGACAGGTCACACACACGTACAGTATGAAGGGACAGGTCACACACGTACAGTATGAATGGACAGGTCACACACACAGGTTTCCATTACCTCAGAACAAGTAAAGTCCATTAACACAGCTAGTTACCTCAGGAGGAGAGAGGGAGGGAGGTAGAGAGGGAGGGAGGAAGGTAGAGAGGGAGGAAGGGAGGTAGAGAGGGAGGGAGGGAGGGAGGTAGAGAGGGAAGGAGGGAGGGAGAGAGGTAGAGAGGTAGAGGGAAGGAGGTAGATAGAAAGGGAAGGGGAGAGGGAGGGAGATAAGGAAGGAGGAAGGTAGAGAGGGAAGGAGGGAGGGAAGGAGGCAGGTAGAAAGGAAGGGAGAGAGGTAGAGAGGGAAGGAGGGAGGAAGAGAATGAAGGAGAGAATGAGGGAGTGAGAGAGAGGAAGGGAGGTCACATAGACAGACCCCTACACATGTCCCAACATGACCCTTAAATACATCTTTAAAATGTCTCTGAGGCAAACCAAGTCATAATGACTCAAATGAAACAATGTGAGTCTGTTGTAAAACATTTATTAAATATAAAAGCCTGGGGGGTGGAAATGAACGGAGAAAGAGAGAGAGGGGGAGGGAGAGAGAGAGGGAGGGAGAGAGCGAGAGAGGGGGGGAGGGAGAGAGAGAGAGGGGGAGGAAGGGAGAGAGAGAGAGAGAGAGAGAGAGAGAGAGAGAGGGAGAGAGAGAGAGAGAGACAGAGAGAGAGACAGAGAGAGAGACAGAGAGAGAAGAGCGAGAGAGAGACAGAGAGAGAAGAGCGAGAGAGAGACAGAGAGAGAGAAGAGAGAGAGAGAAATAGAGAGAGACATAGAAAGAGAGAGGGGAAAGAAAGAAGACAGAGAGAGAGATAAGGAGAGAAGGAAAATGCGGGAGCGAGAGGAGACAGAGAGAGAGAAAGAAGGAAAGAGAGGAGAGAGAGGAGAGAGAAAGAAGGAGAGAGAGGAGAGAGGGATAAGGAGAGAGAGGGGAGAGAGAGGAGAGAGGAGAGAGAGAAGAAGAGAGAGGAGAGAGAGAGAAGGAGAGAGAGGAAAGAGAAAGAATGAGAGAGAGGAGAGAGAGAGAGGTGACACACACACAAAAACAAAAACACACACATAAAGTAATCTCAATAGGACATTCATTAACACGTGCGTGGCATATGAGAATGGCTGCCATTATGCATTCAGACACACACACCTGATCTTCATTTTTTCCTCTCCTCTGCCTCTAACCCTCCCTTGCCTCCTCCCTCCCTCCTTCCATCGTTTTGGCATTAGTTTTCAATTTTCAATTAATTAATTTCTTCCTCTGTTGTGATGTGGGAGAAAACGAGGGAGGGAATGGGTGGTAGGAGGGAGAAGGGAAGAGAGAGGTGGGGAATACAAAGCATCTTAGCAGGAAAGACAGGAGTAAAGACAGAGAAGAGAGAAAGAGAGAAAAAGGATAGAGATAATTGACAGAGAAGTGAGAAAAAGAGAAAGAGAGAGAGAGAGAGAGAGAGAGAGAGAGAGGAAGAGAGAGAGAGAGAGACAGAGAGAGAGAAAGAGAGGAAGAGAGAGAGAGAGGAAGAGAGTGAGAGAGAGAAAGAGGGAGAGAGAGAAAGAGACAGAGAGAGAGAGAGAGAGGGAGGGAGAGAGAGAGAGAGAAAGACAGAGAGAGAGAGAAAGGGAGAAGAGAAAGAGAGAGAGAATAGAGAAAGGGAGAGAGGGAGAGAGAGAGAGGAAGAGAGAAAGAGAGAAGAGAGAAAGAGAGAGAGAGAAAGAGAGAAGAGAGAGGAAGAGAGAGAGAGAGAAAGAGAGGAGAGAAAGAGAGAGAGGAGAGAAAGAGAGCGAGAGAGAGAGGAAGAGAGACAGAGAGAGAGAGAGAGAAAGAGGGCA
Source organism: Salvelinus namaycush (assembly GCF_016432855.1). Lineage (NCBI taxonomy): Eukaryota > Metazoa > Chordata > Actinopteri > Salmoniformes > Salmonidae > Salvelinus > Salvelinus namaycush. Next base: position 13,197 of record NW_024061517.1, read on the forward strand.
ACAAGCAAACAGACTTCTTCTCTCAGGGGCGGGGAGTGAAACAGGGCTGCCCAATAAGTCCAACATTATTTAACATCTACATTAATGAATTGGCAAAAACATTAGAAGAATCGGCAGCACCTGGTATCACCCTACACAACACTGAAATCAAGTGTCTGCTGTACGCAGATGACCTGGTGCTGCTGTCTCCCACTAAAGAGGGGTTACAGCAGCACCTAGATCGTCTTCACAGGTTCTGTCAGACCTGGGCTCTGACCGTTAACCTAAAAAAAACTAATATAATGATATTCCAAAAAAGGTCGGGAAATAAGGATGACAAATATAAATTCTATTTGGACACAGTTCTATTAGAACACACCAAAAACTACACATATCTAGGACTAAATATGAGCAACACAGGTAGCTTTCACATGGCTGTGAATGAGCTGAGAGACAAAGCAAGAAGAGCATTCTATGCCATTAAAAGGAACATCAAAATTGAAATTCCAATTAGAATCTGGCTCAAAATTTTTCAATCAGTTATAGAACCAATTGCTCTATATGGCAGTGAAGTATGGGGTCCACTCTCTAATAATGAATTCACCAAATGGGACAAACATCCAACTGAAATATTGCATGCAGAGTTTTGCAAGACTGTATTGCAAGTACAAAGAAAAACTCCAAATAACGCATGTAGGGCAGAATTGGGCCAATACCCCCTCCTCATTCGAATAGAAAAAAGAGCCATCAAATTTTACAACCACCTAAAAACAAGTGACCCTAAAACATTCCATCACACAGCTCTACAATGTCAAGAGATGAAACCAGAGAAGAGTCCCCTCAGCCAGCTGGTTCTGAGGCTCAGTTCACCAACCCAAACCAACCCCATAGAGCCTCGGGACAGCCCTCAGAAAATCTGGCCCAACCAAATCATCACAAAACAAAAAGAAAAATATATCACCTATTGGAAAGACACCACAAAAAATCAAAGTAAACTTCAATGCTATTTGGCTCTAAACAGACAGTACATGGTGGCAGACTATCTGACCACTGTGACTGATAGAAAACTGAGGAAAACATTGACTAGGTACAGACTCAGTGAGCACCGTCTGGCTATAGAGACCGGTCGTCACAGACAAACCTGGCTGCCCAGAGAGGACAGGCTGTGCTCACTCTGCTCCAGGGGAGAGGTAGAGACAGAGGTGCATTTCCTACTACACTGTGACAAATACTCAGACCTAAGAGCATATTTCTTTCCCAAAATTATAACTCAATACAAAGAATTTGAAACTATAAAAGATGAAGAAAAAATCAAATATTTATTGGGTGAAAAGCCAAAATGTGCAGTTTTGGCAGCCAAATATGTGTCCTCCTGCCACAACCTGAGGGACAGCCAGTGAAAAATCCCATTTAGCTTAGTTTTGTTTTGTCTTTCATACCAGGTCATATGTCTTCTCAAGTCATATTGACACTGGTCTACTACTGTTGCTTTAATGTATTGTTGTTCTGATTAATATTGTTGTTGTAGTTGCTGTTAATGGTAATCCCATGTCCACTACTACTAGTATTATTACTGTTGGTCCCACCATTTATTTATATATAAATATATATATATTTTGTATATATATACATATATATTTGATTTTTATTTTTCGATATGTATACTTTGACAATGTAAGTAATAATGAACTTGCCATGTCAATAAAGTCAATTGAATTGAATTGAATTGAATTGAGAAAGAGGGAGAGAGAGAGAGAAAGAGTCAGAGATAGAGAGAGACAGAGAGAGATGGAGAGTGAAAGAGAGAAAGAGAGAGAGAGAGGAAGACAGAAAGAGAGAGAGAGAGAGAAAAAAAGAGAGAAGAGAAAGAGAGAGAGAAGAGAGAAAGGGAGAGAGAGAGGAAGAGAGAAAGAGAGAGAGAGAAGAGAGAAAGAGAGAGAGAGAGAGGAAGAGAGAAAGGGAGAGAGGAAGAGAGAGAGAGAGAAAGAGAGAAGAGAGAAGAGAGAAAGAGAGAGAGAGAGAGAGGAAGAGAGAGAGAGAGAAAGAGACAGAGAGAGAAAGAGGGAGAGAGAGAAAGAGACAGAGACAGAGACAGAGAGAGAGAGAGAGAGAGAGAGAGAGAGAGAGAGAGAGAGAGAGAGAGAGAGAGAGAGAGAGAGAGAGAGAGACAGAGAGAGAGAGAGAGAGAAAAAGAGAGAAGAGAAAGAGAGAGAAAGAGAAAGAGAGAAGAGAGAGAGAGAGAGGAGAGAAAGAGAGAGAGAGAGGAAGAGAGAGAGAGAGAGAGAAAGAGAGAGAGAGATGGTGTTATTGCTGTGTGCAGTAACATAAAGGACCAGAGGGTTCCATGGAGGCATCAAGTTAATGTGTCGATTGATTTGATCTTTATTTGACCAGGCAGGTCAATTAAGAACACATTCTTATTTACAAAGATGGCAAGAGGCAAAGTCCTCCTGTGGGGCAGGGCTGGGATGAAAAGTGAAGACGGACAACAGCACAGATACAGACAGACAGGGTACAACGCTACACTACCTGAAGGGAGACCCACGGCAACAATCCAACATGGCACAAACAATGTTAAGGGCATTAAGGGCAAGACAGCAAAAACAAAACACATCTGGCATGACAGCTCCAGACGTCCATGACTGAGTCCTTGAAGGTTGAGAGAAAGACAAAGCTTTCTAGATGAACAAAGATGACTATCCTCCTCCTATCTACCGTCTATATCTCTATCCTCCTCCTATCTACCGTCTATATCTCTATATCTCTATCCTCCTATCTACCATCTATATCTCTATCCTCCTCCTATCTACCATCTATATCTCTATCCTCCTCCTATCTACATCTCTATCCTCCTATCTACCATCTATATCTCTATCCTCCTCCTATCTACCGTCTATATCTCTATCCTCCTCCTATCTACTGTCTATATCTCTGTCTCTCTCTCCTATCTACCGTCTATATCTCTATCCTCCTCCTATCTACCGTCTATATCTCTATCCTCCTCCTATCTACCATCTATATATCTATCTTCCTCCTATCTACCGTCTATCTCTCTATCTCTCTCTCCCATCTACCGTCTATCTCTCTATCTCTCTCTCCAAAAAACACATGGGGGAAAAAAAGATCACATGAAAAAATTGAATCACATTTTTGTACGAATTTTTCACGACTCAAACATGTGGTTTCCCAACATTTCACATTTCAAGTGTGTTTTTTTTTTTCAACTGGCAGGATTAGAACCCGGGTCTTCCACGGGAGAAGCCAAGACCAAGAGGCAGGATTAGAACCCGGGTCTTCCACGGGAGAAGCCAAGACCAAGAGGCAGGATTAGAACCCGGGTCTTCCACGGGAGAAGCCAAGACCAAGAGGCAGGATTAGAACCCGGGTCTTCCACAGGAGAAGCCAAGACCAAGAGGGGCAACGTTAGTGTTGAAGTCACATGCGGGGCTACCTCATCGCGTGACCATGACCAACCAGAACCGACTCAAGTCCGCTACATTTTCATTTCATAATAAAATAAAAAATATATAAAAACCTTTCATCAACTTTATCTCAGGATTTGCTGTAATTAATCACAATTAATCGCAAATTCATAATTTGTTCAAATAGAGCTGTAATTTAAGATTATTTATACAAAAACATGACAAGAACATTGACATTTTGATTTTGTCTGAAGTAACAGTTCGCATAATCAGGTAAATTAATAAACGCACTTTCTTTTTTAACCTCAACGACAACTTCTGTTGACATTGCTGTTTTTAGCTGTATAGATGAGGAATTTTTGACGTTTTCTGTGTATTTTGGACGTTTTCAGTATATTTGGATGTTTTCAGGGTATTTCAGACGTTTTCAGTGTATTTTGAACGTTTTCAGAGAGTACGATAAAAAAAAAAGTGTTCACTACAATGACCAAAAGTGTTAAGTGATTACCTGGGACTCATTTTATCATAATAAACGAGATAGATAAGGAGACACGGAGCGCTACCTGCTGTTTGTTCACGCGCTTGTCTTTCAACGGCCCCTGCGCCTGCAGCGATAACACCCCGAATGGATGGCACGGAAATAAGAAATCATTATTTTAAATATTATACTCAGGTAGGCAAACTCATTTTTTTTAACTAAATGGCATTACAGAATTTGCAACATGTGGACACATTTTAACACCACCTTTTCACATGTGAAGAGAACAACACTACATGTGAATGTCACGTTCCTGACCTGTTTTCTGTTGTTTTTGTATGTGTTTGACGGTCAGGGCGTGAGTTTGGGTGGGTAGTCTATGTTATGTGTTTCTATGTTGGTTAAAGGGTGACCTGATATGGCTCTCAATTAGAGGCAGGTGGTTTTCATTTCCTCTGATTGAGAGCCATATTAAGGTAGGTGTTTTCACATTGTTACGCCACGCGGGACTGTTTCGGTTTTGTTTGTTCGTTCGTTTTATGTAGTCAGTTTTCCTGTTCTTGCGTTCTTCGTGTTTCATGTAAGTTCGTCGTCCAGGTCTGTCTACGTCGTTTGTTGTTTTGTAATTATTCAAGTGTTCGTCGTGTTTTCTGTTTTGTTGATTAAACTTCTTATGGCTGCAAGGGGCAGTATTGAGTAGCCAGTTAAATCGTGCCCATTTCAAACGGCCTCGTACTCAATTCTTGCTCGTACAATATGCATATTATTATTATTATTGGATAGAAAACACTCTCTAGTTTCTATAACCGTTGGAATTATGTCTCTGAGTGAAACAGAACTCATTCTACAGCACTTTTCCTGACAGGGAGTGAGATTTCAGAAATCTTGGCCCCTGTTCCCAGGTCAGTTTTAAGGTCCCTGTGAATGCTATGGGGATACAAACACTGCCTACGCCTTCCTCTAGATGTCAGTAAGTGGTGACAATTTGAATGGAGTCGATTGCGCAATCTGGGACTGTATAAAAGACCACAAGACGGAAGTAGCTTTCTTTTCTTCCCTGCGCCTGACGCACGATGGACGTCGGACTGGCCTCCTTCCAAGCTTTGGTTTAGCCACTTCTATATCCCCGGTCATGTTTTTACTCGTTATAGGTGTTAAAAACATCATAAGGTAGTTAATTTAAACCGTTTTATAGCAATTTATATCCGTTTAGTGCGATTTTCTGGTATTTCTTTGTGACGCACTTCCAAGAGCTGGGCACGTTTCCAGTACATGCCGAACGTTAGTGGCCATTTCGACAGGACAAGAGGACATCTTTCGACCAAAAGACGATTAGACCGGAGAAAGGATACATTGCCCAAGATTCTGATGGAAGATCAGCTCATAGTAAGAACTATTTATGATGATAAATCGTTGTTCTGTTGAAAAATGTTAAACGCATCTATCGCCATTTTTTTTTGTGTAGCTTCGCTTTGGCGAACCCTGTATTGCACAGTAAGGATAATTTTAGAAATGTAATTCAGCGATTGCATTAAGAACTAATTTTTCTTTCGATTGCTGTCCACCCAGTATTTTTTAGTCAAGTTTATGATTAGTTATTCATTAGACTAGATCACTGTCCAAGATGGCGCCCGACATTTTCGGGCCAGTTTGGCTACTATTCTCATTGTATAACCACGTTTTTTTGTGGCTAAATATGCACATTTTCGAACAAACTCTATATGTATGTTGTAATATGATGTTACAGGAGTGTCATCGGAAGAATTCTGAGAAGGTTAGTGAAAAAATTAATATATTTTGGCGATGATAACGTTATCGCTCTCTTTGCCTTGAATCAATGCTCGGGTAACGTTTGCACATGTGGTATGCTAATATAACGATTTATTGTGTTTTCGCTGTAAAACACTTAGAAAATCTGAAATATTGTCTGAATTCACAAGATCTGTGTCTTTCTATTGCTATGCGCTGTGTATTTTTAAGAAATGTTTTATGATGAGTAAATTGGTAATACACGTTGCTCTCTGTAGTAATTCTAGTCGCTTTGGTGAGATTTGTGATGGTGGCTGCAATGGCAAACTATGATTTATACCTGAAATATGCACATTTTTCTAACAAAACCTATGCTATACAATAAATATGTTATCAGACTGTCATCTGATGAAGTTTTTTCTTGGTTAGTGGCTATTTATATCTTTATTTGGTCGAATTTGTGATAGCACCTGATGGAGTAAGAAACTGATGGAGTTAGAAAAGTGGTGTCTTTTGCTAACGTGGTTAGCTAATAGATTTACATATTTTGTCTTCCCTGTAAAACATTTTAAAAATCGGACATGTTGGCTTGATTCACAAGATGTGTACCTTTCATATGCTGTATTGGACTTGTTAATGTGTGAAAGTTAAATATTTTAAAAAAATATCTTTTGAATTTCGCGCCCTGCACTTTGAGCTGGATGTTGTCATAGGTGTACCGACCTCGGGCTTGCAGCCCAAACAGGTTAAAAATCATGTCTTATCACAACGCTGCATTTTGGTCTAATCCTTGCTACTCCTCTTCGGATGAGGAGAAGGAGGAAGCCCGTTACAGAACCACCCACCAAACCCGGATCAAGCAGCGGGACCACGAACAGTGGTCCACGAAAAAAGGATTGCAGGATTTCTGGAGTTGGGAGGAAATCATAGAGGGAAAAGGACCCTGGGCTAAGGTGGGAGTGAATCGCCGCTTTGAGGAGGAGAAGGAGGCAGCCACAGCCCAAAACCGCAGATATGAAGGTACGCGGCTAGCAAGGAAGCCCGAGAAGAAACCCCAAAAATTTCTTGGGGGGGGGCTAAGAGGTAGTGGGCCAAGGGCAGGTAGGAGACCTGCGCCCACTTCTCAGGCTAACCGTGGAGAGCGGGAGTACGGGCAGACACCGTGTTACGCAGTAGAGCGCACGGTGTCTCCTGTACGTGTGCATAGCCCGGTGCGGGTTATTCCACCTCCCCGCACTGGTAGGGCTAGATTAAGCGTTGAGCCGGATGTCATGAAGCCGGCCCTACATATCTGGCCACCAGTACGCCTCCTCGGGCCGGCTTACATGGCACCAGCCTTACGCATGGTGTCCCCGGTTCGCCTACATAGCCCGGTGCGGGTTATTCCACCTCCCCGCACTGGTCGGGCGACGGGGAGTATTCAACCAGGTAAGGTTGGGCAGGCTCAATGCTCAAGGGAGCCAGTACGCCTGCACGGTCCGGTATTTCCGGCGCCACCTTCCCGCCCCAGCCTAGTACTACCAGTGCCTACACCACGCACCAGGCTTCCAGTGCGTTTCCAGAGCCCTGTTCCTCCTCCACGCACTCTCCCTATGGTGCGTGTCTCCAGCCCAGTGCCTCCAGTTCCGGCACCACGCACTAAGCCACCTGTGCGTCTCCAGAGCCCTGTACGCACTGTTCCTTCTCCCCGCACTCGCCCTGAGGTGCGTGCCCTCAGCCCGGTACCTCCAGTTCCGGTACCACGCACCAGGCCTATAGTGCACTTCGAGAGGTCAGTGTGCCCTGTCCCTGCTCCCCGCACTAGCCTTGAAGTGCGTGTCTCCAGTCCGGTGCCTCCAGTTCCGGCACCACGCACCAGGCCTACAGTGCGCCTCATCCGGCCAGAACCATCCGTCTGCCCAGTGCCATCTGAGCCATCCGTCTCCCCAGCGCCGTCTGAGCCATCTGTCTGCCCAGCGCCGTCTGAGCCATCTGTCTGCCCAGCGCCGTCTGAGCCATCTGTCTGCCCAGCGCCGTCTGAGCCATCTGTCTGCCCAGCGCCGTCTGAGCCATCTGTCTGCCCAGCGCCGTCTGAGCCATCTGTCTGCCCAGCGCCGTCTGAGCCATCTGTCTGCCCAGCGCCGTCTGAGCCATCCGTCTGCCCAGCGCCGTCTGAGCCATCCGTCTGCCCAGCGCCTTCTGAGCCATCCGTCTGCCCAGCGCCTTCTGAGCCATCCGTCTTCCCAGCGCCTTCTGAGCCATCCGTCTGCCCAGCGCCTTCTGAGCCATCCGTCTGCCACGAGCCATTAGAGCCGCCCGTCTGTCCCGAGCCATTAGAGCCGTCCGTCAGTCAGGAGCCGCTAGAGCCGTCCGTCAGTCAGGAGCCGCCAGAGCCGCCAGCCAGTCAGGAGCTGCCAGAGCCGCCAGCCAGTCAGGAGCTGCCAGAGCCGCCAGCCAGTCAGGAGCTGCCAGAGCCGCCAGCCAGTCAGGAGCTGCCAGAGCCGCCAGCCAGTCAGGAGCTGCCAGAGCCGCCAGCCAGTCAGGAGCTGCCAGAGCCGCCAGCCAGTCAGGAGCTGCCAGAACCGCCAGTCAGTCAGGAGCTGCCAGAGCTGCCCTACAGTCATGAGCTGCCCTACAGTCATGAGCTGCCCTCCAGTCATGAGCTGCCCTCCAGTCATGAGCTGCCACCCAGTCCGGAGCTGCCACCCAGTCCGGAGCTGCCACCCAGTCCGGAGCTGCCACCCAGTCCGGAGCTGCCATTAGTACAGAGTTGTCCCTCTGTCCGGAGCTACCTCTCTGTCCTGAGCTACCTCTCTGTCCTGAGCTACCTCTCTGTCCTGAGCTACCTCTCTGGCCTGAGCTACCTCTCGTTCCTGAGTTGTCTCCTCTATGTAGGAGGGGCCTTAGTGAAGGTTCCTGGACCATGGTCGGGGGCGAGGGTCGCCACTCGAAGGACGCTAAGGAGGGGGACAAAGACAGTGGTGGAGTGGTGTCCTCGTCCACCGCCGGAGCCGCCACCGCGGACAGATGCCCACCCAGACCCTCCCCTTGAGTTTTAGGGGTGCGCCCGGAGTTCGCACCTTGAGGGGGGGGTTCTGTCACGTTCCTGACCTGTTTTCTGTTGTTTTTGTATGTGTTTGACGGTCAGGGCGTGAGTTTGGGTGGGTAGTCTATGTTATGTGTTTCTATGTTGGTTAAAGGGTGACCTGATATGGCTCTCAATTAGAGGCAGGTGGTTTTCATTTCCTCTGATTGAGAGCCATATTAAGGTAGGTGTTTTCACATTGATTGTTGTGGGTGGTTGTCTCCTGTGTCAGTGTATGTTACGCCACGCGGGACTGTTTCGGTTTTGTTTGTTCGTTCGTTTTATGTAGTCAGTTTTCCTGTTCTTGCGTTCTTCGTGTTTCATGTAAGTTCGTCGTCCAGGTCTGTCTACGTCGTTTGTTGTTTTGTAATTATTCAAGTGTTCGTCGTGTTTTCTGTTTTGTTGATTAAACTTCTTATGGCTGCAAGGGGCAGTATTGAGTAGCCAGTTAAATCGTGCCCATTTCAAACGGCCTCGTACTCAATTCTTGCTCGTACAATATGCATATTATTATTATTATTGGATAGAAAACACTCTCTAGTTTCTATAACCGTTGGAATTATGTCTCTGAGTGAAACAGAACTCATTCTACAGCACTTTTCCTGACAGGGAGTGAGATTTCAGAAATCTTGGCCCCTGTTCCCAGGTCAGTTTTAAGGTCCCTGTGAATGCTATGGGGATACAAACACTGCCTACGCCTTCCTCTAGATGTCAGTAAGTGGTGACAATTTGAATGGAGTCGATTGCGCAATCTGGGACTGTATAAAAGACCACAAGACGGAAGTAGCTTTCTTTTCTTCCCTGCGCCTGACGCACGATGGACGTCGGACTGGCCTCCTTCCAAGCTTTGGTTTAGCCACTTCTATATCCCCGGTCATGTTTTTACTCGTTATAGGTGTTAAAAACATCATAAGGTAGTTAATTTAAACCGTTTTATAGCAATTTATATCCGTTTAGTGCGATTTTCTGGTATTTCTTTGTGACGCACTTCCAAGAGCTGGGCACGTTTCCAGTACATGCCGAACGTTAGTGGCCATTTCGACAGGACAAGAGGACATCTTTCGACCAAAAGACGATTAGACCGGAGAAAGGATACATTGCCCAAGATTCTGATGGAAGATCAGCTCATAGTAAGAACTATTTATGATGATAAATCGTTGTTCTGTTGAAAAATGTTAAACGCATATATCGCCATTTTTTTTTGTGTAGCTTCGCTTTGGCGAACCCTGTATTGCACAGTAAGGATAATTTTAGAAATGTAATTCAGCGATTGCATTAAGAACTAATTTGTCTTTCGATTGCTGTCCACCCAGTATTTTTTAGTCAAGTTTATGATTAGTTATTCATTAGACTAGATCACTGTCCAAGATGGCGCCCGACATTTTCGGGCCAGTTTGGCTACTATTCTCATTGTATAACCACGTTTTTTTGTGGCTAAATATGCACATTTTCGAACAAACTCTATATGTATGTTGTAATATGATGTTACAGGAGTGTCATCGGAAGAATTCTGAGAAGGTTAGTGAAAAAATTAATATATTTTGGCGATGATAACGTTATCGCTCTCTTTGCCTTGAATCAATGCTCGGGTAACGTTTGCACATGTGGTATGCTAATATAACGATTTATTGTGTTTTCGCTGTAAAACACTTAGAAAATCTGAAATATTGTCTGAATTCACAAGATCTGTGTCTTTCTATTGCTATGCGCTGTGTATTTTTAAGAAATGTTTTATGATGAGTAAATTGGTAATACACGTTGCTCTCTGTAGTAATTCTAGTCGCTTTGGTGAGATTTGTGATGGTGGCTGCAATGGCAAACTATGATTTATACCTGAAATATGCACATTTTTCTAACAAAACCTATGCTATACAATAAATATGTTATCAGACTGTCATCTGATGAAGTTTTTTCTTGGTTAGTGGCTATTTATATCTTTATTTGGTCGAATTTGTGATAGCACCTGATGGAGTAAGAAACTGATGGAGTTAGAAAAGTGGTGTCTTTTGCTAACGTGGTTAGCTAATAGATTTACATATTTTGTCTTCCCTGTAAAACATTTTAAAAATCGGACATGTTGGCTTGATTCACAAGATGTGTACCTTTCATATGCTGTATTGGACTTGTTAATGTGTGAAAGTTAAATATTTTAAAAAAATATCTTTTGAATTTCGCGCCCTGCACTTTGAGCTGGATGTTGTCATAGGTGTACCGACCTCGGGCTTGCAGCCCAAACAGGTTAAAAATCATGTCTTATCACAACGCTGCATTTTGGTCTAATCCTTGCTACTCCTCTTCGGATGAGGAGAAGGAGGAAGCCCGTTACAGAACCACCCACCAAACCCGGATCAAGCAGCGGGACCACGAACAGTGGTCCACGAAAAAAGGATTGCAGGATTTCTGGAGTTGGGAGGAAATCATAGAGGGAAAAGGACCCTGGGCTAAGGTGGGAGTGAATCGCCGCTTTGAGGAGGAGAAGGAGGCAGCCACAGTGCAAAACCGCAGATATGAAGGTACGCGGCTAGCAAGGAAGCCCGAGAAGAAACCCCAAAAATTTCTTGGGGGGGGGGCTAAGAGGTAGTGGGCCAAGGGCAGGTAGGAGACCTGCGCCCACTTCTCAGGCTAACCGTGGAGAGCGGGAGTACGGGCAGACACCGTGTTACGCAGTAGAGCGCACGGTGTCTCCTGTACGTGTGCATAGCCCGGTGCGGGTTATTCCACCTCCCCGCACTGGTAGGGCTAGATTAAGCGTTGAGCCGGATGTCATGAAGCCGGCCCTACATATCTGGCCACCAGTACGCCTCCTCGGGCCGGCTTACATGGCACCAGCCTTACGCATGGTGTCCCCGGTTCGCCTACATAGCCCGGTGCGGGTTATTCCACCTCCCCGCACTGGTCGGGCGACGGGGAGTATTCAACCAGGTAAGGTTGGGCAGGCTCAATGCTCAAGGGAGCCAGTACGCCTGCACGGTCCGGTATTTCCGGCGCCACCTTCCCGCCCCAGCCTAGTACTACCAGTGCCTACACCACGCACCAGGCTTCCAGTGCGTTTCCAGAGCCCTGTTCCTCCTCCACGCACTCTCCCTATGGTGCGTGTCTCCAGCCCAGTGCCTCCAGTTCCGGCACCACGCACTAAGCCACCTGTGCGTCTCCAGAGCCCTGTACGCACTGTTCCTTCTCCCCGCACTCGCCCTGAGGTGCGTGCCCTCAGCCCGGTACCTCCAGTTCCGGTACCACGCACCAGGCCTATAGTGCACTTCGAGAGGTCAGTGTGCCCTGTCCCTGCTCCCCGCACTAGCCTTGAAGTGCGTGTCTCCAGTCCGGTGCCTCCAGTTCCGGCACCACGCACCAGGCCTACAGTGCGCCTCATCCGGCCAGAACCATCCGTCTGCCCAGTGCCATCTGAGCCATCCGTCTCCCCAGCGCCGTCTGAGCCATCTGTCTGCCCAGCGCCATCTGAGCCATCTGTCTGCCCAGCGCCGTCTGAGCCATCTGTCTGCCCAGCGCCGTCTGAGCCATCTGTCTGCCCAGCGCCGTCTGAGCCATCTGTCTGCCCAGCGCCGTCTGAGCCATCTGTCTGCCCAGCGCCGTCTGAGCCATCTGTCTGCCCAGCGCCGTCTGAGCCATCCGTCTGCCCAGCGCCGTCTGAGCCATCCGTCTGCCCAGCGCCTTCTGAGCCATCCGTCTGCCCAGCGCCTTCTGAGCCATCCGTCTGCCCAGCGCCTTCTGAGCCATCCGTCTGCCCAGCGCCTTCTGAGCCATCCGTCTGCCACGAGCCATTAGAGCCGCCCGTCTGTCCCGAGCCATTAGAGCCGTCCGTCAGTCAGGAGCCGCTAGAGCCGTCCGTCAGTCAGGAGCCGCCAGAGCCGCCAGCCAGTCAGGAGCTGCCAGAGCCGCCAGCCAGTCAGGAGCTGCCAGAGCCGCCAGCCAGTCAGGAGCTGCCAGAGCCGCCAGCCAGTCAGGAGCTGCCAGAGCCGCCAGCCAGTCAGGAGCTGCCAGAGCCGCCAGCCAGTCAGGAGCTGCCAGAGCCGCCAGCCAGTCAGGAGCTGCCAGAGCCGCCAGCCAGTCAGGAGCTGCCAGAACCGCCAGTCAGTCAGGAGCTGCCAGAGCTGCCCTACAGTCATGAGCTGCCCTACAGTCATGAGCTGCCCTCCAGTCATGAGCTGCCCTCCAGTCATGAGCTGCCACCCAGTCCGGAGCTGCCACCCAGTCCGGAGCTGCCACCCAGTCCGGAGCTGCCACCCAGTCCGGAGCTGCCATTAGTACAGAGTTGTCCCTCTGTCCGGAGCTACCTCTCTGTCCTGAGCTACCTCTCTGTCCTGAGCTACCTCTCTGTCCTGAGCTACCTCTCTGGCCTGAGCTACCTCTCTGGCCTGAGCTACCTCTCGTTCCTGAGTTGTCTCCTCTATGTAGGAGGGGCCTTAGTGAAGGTTCCTGGACCATGGTCGGGGGCGAGGGTCGCCACTCGAAGGACGCTAAGGAGGGGGACAAAGACAGTGGTGGAGTGGTGTCCTCGTCCACCGCCGGAGCCGCCACCGCGGACAGATGCCCACCCAGACCCTCCCCTTGAGTTTTAGGGGTGCGCCCGGAGTTCGCACCTTGAGGGGGGGTTCTGTCACGTTCCTGACCTGTTTTCTGTTGTTTTTGTATGTGTTTGACGGTCAGGGCGTGAGTTTGGGTGGGTAGTCTATGTTATGTGTTTCTATGTTGGTTAAAGGGTGACCTGATATGGCTCTCAATTAGAGGCAGGTGGTTTTCATTTCCTCTGATTGAGAGCCATATTAAGGTAGGTGTTTTCACATTGATTGTTGTGGGTGGTTGTCTCCTGTGTCAGTGTATGTTACGCCACGCGGGACTGTTTCGGTTTTGTTTGTTCGTTCGTTTTATGTAGTCAGTTTTCCTGTTCTTGCGTTCTTCGTGTTTCATGTAAGTTCGTCGTCCAGGTCTGTCTACGTCGTTTGTTGTTTTGTAATTATTCAAGTGTTCGTCGTGTTTTCTGTTTTGTTGATTAAACTTCTTATGGCTGCAAGGGGCAGTATTGAGTAGCCAGTTAAATCGTGCCCATTTCAAACGGCCTCGTACTCAATTCTTGCTCGTACAATATGCATATTATTATTATTATTGGATAGAAAACACTCTCTAGTTTCTATAACCGTTGGAATTATGTCTCTGAGTGAAACAGAACTCATTCTACAGCACTTTTCCTGACAGGGAGTGAGATTTCAGAAATCTTGGCCCCTGTTCCCAGGTCAGTTTTAAGGTCCCTGTGAATGCTATGGGGATACAAACACTGCCTACGCCTTCCTCTAGATGTCAGTAAGTGGTGACAATTTGAATGGAGTCGATTGCGCAATCTGGGACTGTATAAAAGACCACAAGACGGAAGTAGCTTTCTTTTCTTCCCTGCGCCTGACGCACGATGGACGTCGGACTGGCCTCCTTCCAAGCTTTGGTTTAGCCACTTCTATATCCCCGGTCATGTTTTTACTCGTTATAGGTGTTAAAAACATCATAAGGTAGTTAATTTAAACCGTTTTATAGCAATTTATATCCGTTTAGTGCGATTTTCTGGTATTTCTTTGTGACGCACTTCCAAGAGCTGGGCACGTTTCCAGTACATGCCGAACGTTAGTGGCCATTTCGACAGGACAAGAGGACATCTTTCGACCAAAAGACGATTAGACCGGAGAAAGGATACATTGCCCAAGATTCTGATGGAAGATCAGCTCATAGTAAGAACTATTTATGATGATAAATCGTTGTTCTGTTGAAAAATGTTAAACGCATATATCGCCATTTTTTTTTGTGTAGCTTCGCTTTGGCGAACCCTGTATTGCACAGTAAGGATAATTTTAGAAATGTAATTCAGCGATTGCATTAAGAACTAATTTGTCTTTCGATTGCTGTCCACCCAGTATTTTTTAGTCAAGTTTATGATTAGTTATTCATTAGACTAGATCACTGTCCAAGATGGCGCCCGACATTTTCGGGCCAGTTTGGCTACTATTCTCATTGTATAACCACGGTTTTTTGTGGCTAAATATGCACATTTTCGAACAAACTCTATATGTATGTTGTAATATGATGTTACAGGAGTGTCATCGGAAGAATTCTGAGAAGGTTAGTGAAAAAATTAATATATTTTGGCGATGATAACGTTATCGCTCTCTTTGCCTTGAATCAATGCTCGGGTAACGTTTGCACATGTGGTATGCTAATATAACGATTTATTGTGTTTTCGCTGTAAAACACTTAGAAAATCTGAAATATTGTCTGAATTCACAAGATCTGTGTCTTTCTATTGCTATGCGCTGTGTATTTTTAAGAAATGTTTTATGATGAGTAAATTGGTAATACACGTTGCTCTCTGTAGTAATTCTAGTCGCTTTGGTGAGATTTGTGATGGTGGCTGCAATGGCAAACTATGATTTATACCTGAAATATGCACATTTTTCTAACAAAACCTATGCTATACAATAAATATGTTATCAGACTGTCATCTGATGAAGTTTTTTCTTGGTTAGTGGCTATTTATATCTTTATTTGGTCGAATTTGTGATAGCACCTGATGGAGTAAGAAACTGATGGAGTTAGAAAAGTGGTGTCTTTTGCTAACGTGGTTAGCTAATAGATTTACATATTTTGTCTTCCCTGTAAAACATTTTAAAAATCGGACATGTTGGCTTGATTCACAAGATGTGTACCTTTCATATGCTGTATTGGACTTGTTAATGTGTGAAAGTTAAATATTTTAAAAAAATATCTTTTGAATTTCGCGCCCTGCACTTTGAGCTGGATGTTGTCATAGGTGTACCGACCTCGGGCTTGCAGCCCAAACAGGTTAAAAATCATGTCTTATCACAACGCTGCATTTTGGTCTAATCCTTGCTACTCCTCTTCGGATGAGGAGAAGGAGGAAGCCCGTTACAGAACCACCCACCAAACCCGGATCAAGCAGCGGGACCACGAACAGTGGTCCACGAAAAAAGGATTGCAGGATTTCTGGAGTTGGGAGGAAATCATAGAGGGAAAAGGACCCTGGGCTAAGGTGGGAGTGAATCGCCGCTTTGAGGAGGAGAAGGAGGCAGCCACAGCCCAAAACCGCAGATATGAAGGTACGCGGCTAGCAAGGAAGCCCGAGAAGAAACCCCAAAAATTTCTTGGGGGGGGGCTAAGAGGTAGTGGGCCAAGGGCAGGTAGGAGACCTGCGCCCACTTCTCAGGCTAACCGTGGAGAGCGGGAGTACGGGCAGACACCGTGTTACGCAGTAGAGCGCACGGTGTCTCCTGTACGTGTGCATAGCCCGGTGCGGGTTATTCCACCTCCCCGCACTGGTAGGGCTAGATTAAGCGTTGAGCCGGATGTCATGAAGCCGGCCCTACATATCTGGCCACCAGTACGCCTCCTCGGGCCGGCTTACATGGCACCAGCCTTACGCATGGTGTCCCCGGTTCGCCTACATAGCCCGGTGCGGGTTATTCCACCTCCCCGCACTGGTCGGGCGACGGGGAGTATTCAACCAGGTAAGGTTGGGCAGGCTCAATGCTCAAGGGAGCCAGTACGCCTGCACGGTCCGGTATTTCCGGCGCCACCTTCCCGCCCCAGCCTAGTACTACCAGTGCCTACACCACGCACCAGGCTTCCAGTGCGTTTCCAGAGCCCTGTTCCTCCTCCACGCACTCTCCCTATGGTGCGTGTCTCCAGCCCAGTGCCTCCAGTTCCGGCACCACGCACTAAGCCACCTGTGCGTCTCCAGAGCCCTGTACGCACTGTTCCTTCTCCCCGCACTCGCCCTGAGGTGCGTGCCCTCAGCCCGGTACCTCCAGTTCCGGTACCACGCACCAGGCCTATAGTGCACTTCGAGAGGTCAGTGTGCCCTGTCCCTGCTCCCCGCACTAGCCTTGAAGTGCGTGTCTCCAGTCCGGTGCCTCCAGTTCCGGCACCACGCACCAGGCCTACAGTGCGCCTCATCCGGCCAGAACCATCCGTCTGCCCAGTGCCATCTGAGCCATCCGTCTCCCCAGCGCCGTCTGAGCCATCTGTCTGCCCAGCGCCGTCTGAGCCATCTGTCTGCCCAGCGCCGTCTGAGCCATCTGTCTGCCCAGCGCCGTCTGAGCCATCTGTCTGCCCAGCGCCGTCTGAGCCATCTGTCTGCCCAGCGCCGTCTGAGCCATCTGTCTGCCCAGCGCCGTCTGAGCCATCCGTCTGCCCAGCGCCGTCTGAGCCATCCGTCTGCCCAGCGCCTTCTGAGCCATCCGTCTGCCCAGCGCCTTCTGAGCCATCCGTCTGCCCAGCGCCTTCTGAGCCATCCGTCTGCCCAGCGCCTTCTGAGCCATCCGTCTGCCACGAGCCATTAGAGCCGCCCGTCTGTCCCGAGCCATTAGAGCCGTCCATCAGTCAGGAGCCGCTAGAGCCGTCCGTCAGTCAGGAGCTGCCAGAGCCGCCAGCCAGTCAGGAGCTGCCAGAGCCGCCAGCCAGTCAGGAGCTGCCAGAGCCGCCAGCCAGTCAGGAGCTGCCAGAACCGCCAGTCAGTCAGGAGCTGCCAGAGCTGCCCTACAGTCATGAGCTGCCCTACAGTCATGAGCTGCCCTCCAGTCATGAGCTCCCTCCAGTCATGAGCTGCCCTCCAGTCATGAGCTGCCCTCCAGTCATGAGCTGCCCTCCAGTCATGAGCTGCCACCCAGTCCGGAGCTGCCACCCAGTCCGGAGCTGCCACCCAGTCCGGAGCTGCCACCCAGTCCGGAGCTGCCATTAGTACAGAGTTGTCCCTCTGTCCGGAGCTACCTCTCTGTCCTGAGCTACCTCTCTGTCCTGAGCTACCTCTCTGTCCTGAGCTACCTCTCTGTCCTGAGCTACCTCTCTGGCCTGAGCTACCTCTCGTTCCTGAGTTGTCTCCTCTATGTAGGAGGGGCCTTAGTGAAGGTTCCTGGACCATGGTCGGGGGCGAGGGTCGCCACTCGAAGGACGCTAAGGAGGGGGACAAAGACAGTGGTGGAGTGGTGTCCTCGTCCACCGCCGGAGCCGCCACCGCGGACAGATGCCCACCCAGACCCTCCCCTTGAGTTTTAGGGGTGCGCCCGGAGTTCGCACCTTGAGGGGGGGGTTCTGTCACGTTCCTGACCTGTTTTCTGTTGTTTTTGTATGTGTTTGACGGTCAGGGCGTGAGTTTGGGTGGGTAGTCTATGTTAAGTGTTTCTATGTTGGTTAAAGGGTGACCTGATATGGCTCTCAATTAGAGGCAGGTGGTTTTCATTTCCTCTGATTGAGAGCCATATTAAGGTAGGTGTTTTCACATTGATTGTTGTGGGTGGTTGTCTCCTGTGTCAGTGTATGTTACGCCACGTGGGACTGTTTCGGTTTTGTTTGTTCGTTCGTTTTATGTAGTCAGTTTTCCTGTTCTTGCGTTCTTCGTGTTTCATGTAAGTTCGTCGTCCAGGTCTGTCTACGTCGTTTGTTGTTTTGTAATTATTCAAGTGTTCGTCGTGTTTTCTGTTTTGTTGATTAAAAATCATGTCTTATCACAACGCTGCATTTTGGTCTAATCCTTGCTACTCCTCTTCGGATGAGGAGTAGGAGGAAGCCCGTTACAGTGAACTTACAATTCAATTGCAATCAGATTTTCACATGTGAATTTGCTAATTATGTTTTTTTCTCATTAACAGAAAACAGCAGGACTTCTCTTCTCCTTCATCTCTCTTTTCCCTCTTAGGTGTTCTCATTAGCCTGCAGATTATGTTTCAGCACACACACACACACACACATACACACAGAGTACACACACACACACACACATACACACAGAGTACACACACAAACGCACACATACACACAGAGTACACACTAACACACACACACACACACATAGTACACACTAACAAACACATGCACACATACACACAGAGTACACACTAACACACAAATGCACACATACACACAGAGTACACACTAACACACACATGCACACATACACACAGAGTACACACTAACACACAAATGCACACATACACACAGAGTACACACACACATACATAAACACAGAGTACACACACGCGCACACATTCAGAAAAACAAAGAAAATAAATAACACTGATAAACACTGATAAATGAATATGCATTACATGGAACATTGCACATTAAACACAGACACACCAAGGAGAGGGAGGAGAGAGAGAAAGAGAGAGACAGAGAGAGAGAGAGGAGAGAGAGAGACAGAGAGAGACAGAGAGAGAGAGAGGAGAGAGAGAGAGGCAGAGAGAGAGAGAGAGAGAGAGAGAGAGAGAGGGGCAGAGAGAGAGAGAGAGAGGCAGAGAGAGAGAAGGAGAGAGAGAGAGAGAGAGAGAGAGAGAGAGAGAGAGAGAGAGAGAGAGAGAGAGAGAGAGAGAGAGAGAGAGAGAGAGAGAGAGAGAGAGAGAGAGAGAGAGAGAGAGAGGCGCAGAGGCGCAGAGGCGCAGAGGCGCAGAGGCGCAGAGGCGCAGAGGCGCAGAGGCGCAGAGGCGCAGAGGCGCAGAGGCGCAGAGAGAGGCATGTTGATATGTATTATCCAGTAAATGTTCTTAGTAACAGAACAGCAGGGTACAACATGCTCTGTTCTCTCTGCTACTGCAGTGTAAAATGTTATTACACACACACACACACACACACACACACATACACATACAAACACACACACACACTCACACAAACACGCACCACATGCACTAAAACACACACACATACACACACACACAATCACACACACATACACACACGCACCACCCGCACTAACTCACACACACATGCACACACACACACACACACACACACACACACACATGCACCACATGCACTAACACACACACACAAACACACACACACACATGCACTTATAGCAGTGCTGTAGTACTGGAGACGATCGTGAGTCCGGTCTCGAGACCACATGTCTAGTGTTTCGGTCTTGTCTCGGTGTCTGATACATCTGTACTCTGTCTCAGTGAGGACTCATCATGTCTAGTGTTTCGGTCTTGTCTCGGTGTCTGATACATCTGTACTCTGTCTCAGTGAGGACTCATCATGTCTAGTGTTACGGTCTTGTCTCGGTGTCTGATACATCTGTACTCTGTCTCAGTGAGGACTCATCATGTCTAGTGTTTCGGTCTTGTCTCGGTGTCTGATACATCTGTACTCTGTCTCAGTGAGGACTCATCATGTCTAGTGTTTCGGTCTTGTCTCGGTGTCTGATACATCTGTACTCTGTCTCAGTGAGGACTCATCATTTCTTCCTGAAATCAGCCGAGACCAGCAGAGTTAAATATTCATAATTATCAGCTTCCGTTCGGTCAGCGCATTAAAATCGATTCGCAGGGCGAATAAATATACTACTTTCATGATACATGAATATCTCAACAGCCTTTATAACTACTATAGACAAGTTAGAACTACAATATAGACCTTTGGTATGACAGGTTAGAACTAAACTATAGACCTTTGGTATGACAGGTTAGAACTACAATATAGACCTTTGGTATGACAGGTTAGAACTACAATATAGACCTTTGGTATGACAGGTTAGAACTAAACTATAGACCTTTGGTATGACAGGTTAGAACTAAACTATAGACCTTTGGTATGACAGGTTAGAACTAAACTATAGACCTTTGGTATGACAGGTTAGAACTACAATATAGACCTTTGGTATGACAGGTTAGAACTAAACTATAGACCTTTGGTATGACAGGTTAGAACTAAACTATAGACCTTTGGTATGACAGGTTAGAACTAAACTATAGACCTTTGGTATGACAGGTTAGAACTAAACTATAGACCTTTGGTATGACAGGTTAGAACTAAACTATAGACCTTTGGTATGACAGGTTAGAACTAAACTATAGACCTTTGGTATGACAGGTTAGAACTACAATATAGACCTTTGGTATGACAGGTTAGAACTAAACTATAGACCTTTGGTATGACAGGTTAGAACTACAATATAGACCTTTGGTATGACAGGTTAGAACTAAACTATAGACCTTTGGTATGACAGGTTAGAACTAAACTATAGACCTTTGGTATGGCAGGTTAGAACTAAACTATAGACCTTTGGTATGGCAGGTTAGAACTACAATATAGACCTTTGGTATGACAGGTTAGAACTAAACTATAGACCTTTGGTATGACAGGTTAGAACTACAATATAGACCTTTGGTATGACAGGTTAGAACTAAACTATAGACCTTTGGTATGACAGGTTAGAACTAAACTATAGACCTTTGGTATGACAGGTTAGAACTAAACTATAGACCTTTGGTATGACAGGTTAGAACTACACTATAGACCTTTGGTATGACAGGTTAGAACTAAACTATAGACCTTTGGTATGACAGGTTAGAACTAAACTATAGACCTTTGGTATGACAGGTTAGAACTAAACTATAGACCTTTGGTATGACAGGTTAGAACTACAATATAGACCTTTGGTATGACAGGTTAGAACTACAATATAGACCTTTGGTATGACAGGTTAGAACTAAACTATAGACCTTTGGTATGACAGGTTAGAACTAAACTATAGACCTTTGGTATGGCAGGTTAGAACTAAACTATAGACCTTTGGTATGACAGGTTAGAACTAAACTATAGACCTTTGGTATGGCAGGTTTGTGATTCTGAAAGGACAGCAAACATTTATTTTTTATTTTTAGACCAGCACACGTTTTGTAAAACACAAAGGGCCAGTGGTGTAGTGGAGGGTCCAAGGTACACCAGTATAGGCCATATAGCATTTTAATTTGAAGTTGTCATTGCTTAAACTCACTTCTTAATCCCTACTGATGCTTATCAAAGTAGTGTAGTGTTGGTATATGATTTATCAATAATATAATACAACAGATAAGTCATGCATAAAGTAGCCTATACAATTACCCTGACAGGCCCACCCAATGGGGATCCAGGCCCTGACAGGCCCACCCAATGGGGAGCCAGGCTCTGACAGGCCCACCCAATGGGGATCCAGGCCCTGACAGGCCCACCCAATGGGGATCCAGGCTCTGACAGGCCCACCCAATGGGGAGCCAGGCTCTGACAGGCCCACCCAATGGGGATCCAGGCCCTGACAGGCCCACCCAATGGGGAGCCAGGCCCAACAGCCTGTAAACACACAGTCCAGTTCAAAGTGAATGATGGCAGGTCCTACTGCCTGTAAGCACACAGTCCAGTTCAAAGTGAATGATGGATGTTTCCCGTGTGGCAAATGGCTTATTTGCATAAAGGGCTACTGTAGCTCTGATTGGCTATAGGGCACCGGTCTGAGTAGACTCCGATCCTGGACAAGGCAGATGGGTTTTTTTCGGTTTTATTTACTGCAGTATCTATTAATTGTTCAAACGCACGGCCGTTTTCTCACTTTATACTGGTATAGAATTTTCACAAATACCTTAGTATAGGTAATTCACAAACATTCAAAGAATTTATGAAAAGGTGAAAATGATCATATCCAAGTGGTCGCTTTTTTTTTCACGTGTCATATTCTTCTTCGGGTGTATGTGAACAGATTTTAATTAGATTTTATGTTGCTAAAACGCTGTCAACAGGAAGCATTAAATAAATAAATAAATTAAAAACACAGTTCCATTCACCAGATAATGATCATTTGAAACTTGACTTCTTGCTGAAAGTTATTCTTGAAAAGGGAAAAGCTAACAAATTAGCAACAACATCCTGTTTGATAACACCTGCTGCAGCCGCTGTAAACTAGCCAACAACTAAGCTAGCCAACAACTAAACTAGCCAACAACTAAGCTAGCCAACAACTAAGCTAGCCAACAACTAAGCTAGCCAACAACTAAGCTAGCCAACAACTAAGCTAGCCAACAACTAAACTAGCCAACAACTAAGCTAGCTAGCTAAACTGTGAGAGAACTACTGCTCGCTACTGAGCAGTGACCTGTTTTTGTAAAAACGGTCCGACTCATTAAGACAAAGTGCGATTGGTTGATTCCACCGTCACTCCAAAATGTTGCCCTAATACAGTTGAATGGCAGATGTCTTTGTTTATTTTCTGATGGCCTAGCCAATGGCTGACTTAGCTATCTAGATTTATCTCCCCAGAGACCAGCAAAGAAAAATCCTGATTGGATATTTATTTCCTCTTCAGTGTTAATCCTTTCCAACAAAAACTGAAGAGATCTAATCAGAACATAATTGAAAATTATAATATAATTATCATTATTATAATAATTATTTTATAAATCCTTATCCCTTCTCTGAAGGCGTAGACGGCCCATTGTTCCCCACTGTGTTTGGGTTAGTAATGATTTATAGAGTGGCTCCATTTTATGTCTAAAGAATCTGTATGTTGTTCTGAAATATGAACACAGAAATACTGGACATTTACATCTCTTATTATGGTGCTGATTTGACACAATTACAGTCATGGTTTTGAATTGGACTCACATTTTTCTGGTCTCGGCCTTCACTCAGTCTCAAACCACCTTGTCCCCTCCCGGTCTTGGTCTTGACTCAGTCCCCTTGTGTTGCTGAAATTTGCCTAATCCACTAATTTGAAGGGGTGTCCACATACTTTTGTATATATTGTGTAGATTCAATTTTCAACAATGCGCCCCAACGCCCAGTAGAACAGATCTCTCTCTCTCTCTCTCTCTCTCTCTCTCTCTCTCTCTCTCTCTCTCTCTCTCTCTCTCTCTCTCTCTCTCTCTCTCTCTCTCTCTCTCTCTCTCTCTCTCTCTCTCTCTCTCTCTCTCTCTCTCTCTCTCTCTCTCTCTCTCTCTCTCTCTCTCTCTCTCTCTCTGATGGGGTACAGGAGGGTGTTCAGGTGGGGCTAGTCTCCCAGGTAGTGGAGGAGATGCCCACTACGAGTAATGGGGTATAGGAGGGGGTTCAGGTAGTGGAGGAGATGGGGTGCAAGTGGGGAGTGTTGAGAGGGATGTGGTTGAAGGGAGTCATTGGTCTGTGGGCTCAGTTGAGGTGAGGGTAGTCAGGGGTCTGTGGCCTCAGTTGAGGTGAGGAGTCAGGGGTCTGTGGCCTCAGTTGAGGTGAGGGTAGTCAGGGGTCTGTGGCCTCAGTTGAGGTGAGGGTAGTCAGGGGTCTGTGGCCTCAGTTGAGGTGAGGAGTCAGGTGTCTGTGGCCTCAGTTGAGGTGAAGGGAGTCAGGGGTCTGTGGCCTCAGTTGAGGTGAAGGGAGTCAGGGGTCTGTGGCCTCAGTTGAGGTGAGGGGAGTCAGGGGTCTGTGGCCTCAGTTTAGGTGAGGGGAGTCAGGGGTCTGTGGACTCAGTTGAGCTGAGGGGAGTCAGGGGTCTGTGGCCTCAGTTGAGGTGAGGGGAGTCAGGGGTCTGTGGCCTCAGTTGAGGTGAGGGGAGTCAGGGGTCTGTGGACTCAGTTGAGCTGAGGGGAGTCAGGGGTCTGTGGCCTCAGTTGAGGAGGATCAGGAGAAGGATATGGACATCTCTCCTGATACGACAGCAGCTGGTGAAGACTCAATTTACAATCTAGAGGAGATAAATGTGTTCCTGGATCAGACTTTTGGGAAATCTGTCAAATTGGCAGATGTTTTTGATGTTGATAAGACAGCTGTGGTGTTACAGAAGACGGTGGTGTTAGACCAGTTGAGTGTGTAGAAGCATTTCCGCTTGAGGGAATGTGTTACTGCTGTCACGGCAACAAAAGGTGGCGGGAAACGTGGTCAGGTTAATAAAAGAAAATAAAAACGACGATGATGGGTGTTTCTTTCCCCTTGTCTGGTTTCTCTGTGGTTTCTTCTGCTTTTCTTTTGTCTTTTATATATGGAGGTAATAAGGGTAGGTTCTCTCAATATTAATGGGGGAAGGGACAGGAATAAGAGGGGAAGGGACAGGAATAAGAGGGGAAAGGGACAGGAATAAGAGGGGAAAGGGACAGGAATAAGAGGGGAAAGGGACAGGAATAAGAGGGGAAAGGGACAGGAATAAGAGAGGAAGGGACAGGAATAAGAGGGGAAAGGGACAGGAATAAGAGAGGGAAGGGACAGGAATAAGAGAGGAAAGGGACAGGATTAAGAGGGGGAAGGGACAGGAATAAGAGGGGGAAGGGACAGGAATAAGAGGGGGGAAGGGACAGGAATAAGAGGGGGAAGGGACAGGAATAAGGGGGGGAGGGACAGGAATAAGAGGGGGAGGGACAGGAATAAGAGGGGGAGGGACAGGAATAAGAGGGGGAGGGACAGGAATAAGAGAGGGAAGGGACAGGAATAAGAGAGGGAAGGGACAGGAATAAGAGGGGGAGGGACAGGAATAAGAGGGGGAGGGACAGGAATAAGAGGGGGAGGGACAGGAATAAGAGGGGGAAGGGACAGGAATAAGGGGGAAAGGGACAGGAATAAGAGGGGCAAGGGACAGGAATAAGAGGGGGAAGGGACAGGAATAAGAGGGGGAAGGGACAGGAATAAGAGGGGGAAGGGACAGGAATAAGAGGGGGAGGGACAGGTATAAGAGGGGAAGGGACAGGTATAAGAGGGGGAAGGGACAGGAATAAGAGAGGAAAGGGACAGGAATAAGAGGGGGGAGGGACAGGAATAAGAGGGGGAAGGGACAGGAATAAGAGAGGAAGGGACAGGAATAAGAGGGGGAAGGGACAGGAATAAGAGGGGGAAGGGACAGGAATAAGAGGGGGGAGGGACAGGAATAAGAGAGGAAGGGACAGGAATAAGAGGGGAAGGGACAGGAATAAGAGGGGGAAGGGACAGGAATAAGAGGGGGGAGGGACAGGAATAAGAGGGGGAAGGGACAGGAATAAGAGGGGAAGGGACAGGAATAAGAGGGGGAAGGAACAGGAATAAGAAGGGGAAGGGACAGGAATAAGAAGTGGAAGGGACAGGAATAAGAGGGGGAAGGGACAGGAATAAGAGAGGAAGGGACAGGAATAAGAGGGGGAAGGGACAGGAATAAGAGAGGAAGGGACAGGAATAAGAGAGGGAAGGGACAGGAATAAGAGGGGAAGGGACAGTACTAAGAGGGGGAAGGGACAGTAATAAGAGGGGGAAGGGACAGGAATAAGAGGGGGAAGGGACAGGAATAAGAGGGGGGAAGGGACAGGAATAAGAGGTGGAAGGGACAGGAATAAGAGGGGGAAGGGACAGGCATAAGAGGGGGGAAGGGACAGGAATAAGAGGTGGAAGGGACAAGAAGAAGAGGTGAAGGGACAGGAATAAGAGGGGGAAGGGACAGGAATAAGAGGGGGAAGGGACAGGAATAAGAGGGGGGAAGGGACAGGAATAAGAGGTGGAAGGGACAAGAAGAAGAGGTGAAGGGACAGGAATAAGAGGGGGAAGGGACAGGAATAAGAGGTGGAAGGGACAGGAATAAGAGGGGGAGGGACAGGAATAAGAGGGGGAGGGACAGGAATAAGAGAGGGAAGGGACAGGAATAAGGGGGAAAGGGACAGGAATAAGAGGGGGAAAGGGACAGGAATAAGAGGGGGAAGGGACAGGAATAAGAGGGGGAAAGGGACAGGAATAAGGGGGAAAGGGACAGGAATAAGAGGGGGAAGGGACAGGAATAAGAGGGGGAAGGGACAGGAATAAGAGGGGGAAGGGACAGGAATAAGAGGGGGAAGGGACAGGAATAAGAGGGGAAGGGACAGGTATAAGAGGGGAAGGGACAGGTATAAGAGGGGGAAGGGACAGGAATAAGAGAGGAAAGGGACATGAATAAGAGGGGGAAGGGACAGGAATAAGAGGGGGAAGGGACAGGAATAAGAGGGGGAAGGGACAGGAATAAGAGGGGGAGGGACAGGTATAAGAGGGGAAGGGACAGGTATAAGAGGGGGAAGGGACAGGAATAAGAGAGGAAAGGGACAGGAATAAGAGGGGGAAGGGACAGGAATAAGAGGGGGAAGGGACAGGAATAAGAGAGGAAGGGACAGGAATAAGAGGGGGAAGGGACAGGAATAAGAGGGGGAAGGGACAGGAATAAGGGGGAAAGGGACAGGAATAAGAGGGGCAAGGGACAGGAATAAGAGGGGGAAGGGACAGGAATAAGAGGGGGAAGGGACAGGAATAAGAGGGGGAAGGGACAGGAATAAGAGGGGGAGGGGCAGGTATGAGAGGGGGAAGGGACAGGAATAAGAGAGGAAAGGGACAGGAATAAGAGGGGGAAGGGACAGGAATAAGAGGGGGAAGGGACAGGAATAAGAGAGGAAGGGACAGGAATAAGAGGGGGAAGGGACAGGAATAAGAGGGGGAAGGGACAGGAATAAGAGGGGGGAGGGACAGGAATAAGAGAGGAAGGGACAGGAATAAGAGGGGAAGGGACAGGAATAAGAGGGGGAAGGGACAGGAATAAGAGGGGGGAGGGACAGGAATAAGAGGGGGAAGGGACAGGAATAAGAGGGGAAGGGACAGGAATAAGAGGGGGAAGGAACAGGAATAAGAA
Organism: Salvelinus namaycush; assembly: GCF_016432855.1. Lineage (NCBI taxonomy): Eukaryota > Metazoa > Chordata > Actinopteri > Salmoniformes > Salmonidae > Salvelinus > Salvelinus namaycush. The sequence continues at coordinate 40,286 of NW_024061517.1, forward strand.
GGGGAAGGGACAGGAATAAGAAGTGGAAGGGACAGGAATAAGAGGGGGAAGGGACAGGAATAAGAGAGGAAGGGACAGGAATAAGAGGGGGAAGGGACAGGAATAAGAGAGGAAGGGACAGGAATAAGAGAGGGAAGGGACAGGAATAAGAGGGGAAGGGACAGTACTAAGAGGGGGAAGGGACAGTAATAAGAGGGGGAAGGGACAGGAATAAGAGGGGGAAGGGACAGGAATAAGAGGGGGGAAGGGACAGGAATAAGAGGTGGAAGGGACAGGAATAAGAGGGGGAAGGGACAGGCATAAGAGGGGGGAAGGGACAGGAATAAGAGGTGGAAGGGACAAGAAGAAGAGGTGAAGGGACAGGAATAAGAGGGGGAAGGGACAGGAATAAGAGGGGGAAGGGACAGGAATAAGAGGGGGGAAGGGACAGGAATAAGAGGTGGAAGGGACAAGAAGAAGAGGTGAAGGGACAGGAATAAGAGGGGGAAGGGACAGGAATAAGAGGTGGAAGGGACAGGAATAAGAGGGGGAGGGACAGGAATAAGAGGGGGAGGGACAGGAATAAGAGAGGGAAGGGACAGGAATAAGGGGGAAAGGGACAGGAATAAGAGGGGGAAAGGGACAGGAATAAGAGGGGGAAAGGGACAGGAATAAGAGGGGGAAGGGACAGGAATAAGAGGGAAAGGGACAGGAATAAGAGGGGGAAGGGACAGGAATAAGAGGGGGAAGGGACAGGAATAAGAGGGGGAAGGGACAGGAATAAGAGGGGGAAGGGACAGGAATAAGAGGGGAAGGGACAGGTATAAGAGGGGAAGGGACAGGTATAAGAGGGGGAAGGGACAGGAATAAGAGAGGAAAGGGACATGAATAAGAGGGGGAAGGGACAGGAATAAGAGGGGGAAGGGACAGGAATAAGAGAGGAAGGGACAGGAATAAGAGGGGAAGGGACAGGAATAAGAGGGGGAAGGGACAGGAATAAGAGGGGGAAGGGACAGGAATAAGAGGGGGGAGGGACAGGAATAAGAGAGGAAGGGACAGGAATAAGAGGGGAAGGGACAGGAATAAGAGGGGGGAAGGGACAGGAATAAGAGGTGGAAGGGACAGGAATAAGAGGGGGAAGGGACAGGCATAAGAGGGGAAGGGACAGGAATAAGAGGGGGAAGGGACAGGAATAAGAAGGGGAAGGGACAGGAATAAGAAGTGGAAGGGACAGGAATAAGAGGGGGAAGGGACAGGAATAAGAGAGGAAGGGACAGGAATAAGAGGGGGAAGGGACAGGAATAAGAGAGGAAGGGACAGGAATAAGAGAGGGAAGGGACAGGAATAAGAGGGGGGAAGGGACAGGAATAAGAGGTGGAAGGGACAGGAATAAGAGGGGGAAGGGACAGGCATAAGAGGGGGAAGGGACAGGAATAAGAGGTGGAAGGGACAAGAAGAAGAGGTGAAGGGACAGGAATAAGAGGGGGAAGGGACAGGAATAAGAGGGGGAAGGGACAGGAATAAGAGGGGGGAAGGGACAGGAATAAGAGGGGGAAGGGACAGGAATAAGAGGGGGAAGGGACAGGAATAAGAGGGGGGAAGGGACAGGAATAAGAGGTGGAGGGGACAGGAATAAGAGGTGGAAGGGACAGGAATAAGAGGGGGAAGGGACAGGAATAAGAGGGGGAAGGGACAGGAATAAGAGGGGGAAGGGACAGGAATAAGAGGGGAAGGGACAGGTATAAGAGGGGAAGGGACAGGTATAAGAGGGGGAAGGGACAGGAATAAGAGAGGAAAGGGACATGAATAAGAGGGGGAAGGGACAGGAATAAGAGGGGGAAGGGACAGGAATAAGAGGGGGAAGGGACAGGAATAAGAGGGGGAGGGACAGGTATAAGAGGGGAAGGGACAGGTATAAGAGGGGGAAGGGACAGGAATAAGAGAGGAAAGGGACAGGAATAAGAGGGGGAAGGGACAGGAATAAGAGGGGGAAGGGACAGGAATAAGAGAGGAAGGGACAGGAATAAGAGGGGGAAGGGACAGGAATAAGAGGGGGAAGGGACAGGAATAAGGGGGAAAGGGACAGGAATAAGAGGGGCAAGGGACAGGAATAAGAGGGGGAAGGGACAGGAATAAGAGGGGGAAGGGACAGGAATAAGAGGGGGAAGGGACAGGAATAAGAGGGGGAGGGGCAGGGATAAGAGGGGGAAGGGACAGGAATAAGAGAGGAAAGGGACAGGAATAAGAGGGGGAAGGGACAGGAATAAGAGGGGGAAGGGACAGGAATAAGAGAGGAAGGGACAGGAATAAGAGGGGGAAGGGACAGGAATAAGAGGGGGAAGGGACAGGAATAAGAGGGGGGAGGGACAGGAATAAGAGAGGAAGGGACAGGAATAAGAGGGGAAGGGACAGGAATAAGAGGGGGAAGGGACAGGAATAAGAGGGGGGAGGGACAGGAATAAGAGGGGGAAGGGACAGGAATAAGAGGGGAAGGGACAGGAATAAGAGGGGGAAGGAACAGGAATAAGAAGGGGAAGGGACAGGAATAAGAAGTGGAAGGGACAGGAATAAGAGGGGGAAGGGACAGGAATAAGAGAGGAAGGGACAGGAATAAGAGGGGGAAGGGACAGGAATAAGAGAGGAAGGGACAGGAATAAGAGAGGGAAGGGACAGGAATAAGAGGGGAAGGGACAGTACTAAGAGGGGGAAGGGACAGTAATAAGAGGGGGAAGGGACAGGAATAAGAGGGGGAAGGGACAGGAATAAGAGGGGGGAAGGGACAGGAATAAGAGGTGGAAGGGACAGGAATAAGAGGGGGAAGGGACAGGCATAAGAGGGGGGAAGGGACAGGAATAAGAGGTGGAAGGGACAAGAAGAAGAGGTGAAGGGACAGGAATAAGAGGGGGAAGGGACAGGAATAAGAGGGGGAAGGGACAGGAATAAGAGGGGGGAAGGGACAGGAATAAGAGGTGGAAGGGACAAGAAGAAGAGGTGAAGGGACAGGAATAAGAGGGGGAAGGGACAGGAATAAGAGGTGGAAGGGACAGGAATAAGAGGGGGAGGGACAGGAATAAGAGGGGGAGGGACAGGAATAAGAGAGGGAAGGGACAGGAATAAGGGGGAAAGGGACAGGAATAAGAGGGGGAAAGGGACAGGAATAAGAGGGGGAAAGGGACAGGAATAAGAGGGGGAAGGGACAGGAATAAGAGGGAAAGGGACAGGAATAAGAGGGGGAAGGGACAGGAATAAGAGGGGGAAGGGACAGGAATAAGAGGGGGAAGGGACAGGAATAAGAGGGGGAAGGGACAGGAATAAGAGGGGAAGGGACAGGTATAAGAGGGGAAGGGACAGGTATAAGAGGGGGAAGGGACAGGAATAAGAGAGGAAAGGGACATGAATAAGAGGGGGAAGGGACAGGAATAAGAGGGGGAAGGGACAGGAATAAGAGAGGAAGGGACAGGAATAAGAGGGGAAGGGACAGGAATAAGAGGGGGAAGGGACAGGAATAAGAGGGGGAAGGGACAGGAATAAGAGGGGGGAGGGACAGGAATAAGAGAGGAAGGGACAGGAATAAGAGGGGAAGGGACAGGAATAAGAGGGGTGAAGGGACAGGAATAAGAGGTGGAAGGGACAGGAATAAGAGGGGGAAGGGACAGGCATAAGAGGGGAAGGGACAGGAATAAGAGGGGGAAGGGACAGGAATAAGAAGGGGAAGGGACAGGAATAAGAAGTGGAAGGGACAGGAATAAGAGGGGGAAGGGACAGGAATAAGAGAGGAAGGGACAGGAATAAGAGGGGGAAGGGACAGGAATAAGAGAGGAAGGGACAGGAATAAGAGAGGGAAGGGACAGGAATAAGAGGGGGGAAGGGACAGGAATAAGAGGTGGAAGGGACAGGAATAAGAGGGGGAAGGGACAGGCATAAGAGGGGGAAGGGACAGGAATAAGAGGTGGAAGGGACAAGAAGAAGAGGTGAAGGGACAGGAATAAGAGGGGGAAGGGACAGGAATAAGAGGGGGAAGGGACAGGAATAAGAGGGGGGAAGGGACAGGAATAAGAGGGGGAAGGGACAGGAATAAGAGGGGGAAGGGACAGGAATAAGAGGGGGGAAGGGACAGGAATAAGAGGTGGAGGGGACAGGAATAAGAGGTGGAAGGGACAGGAATAAGAGGGGGAAGGGACAGGAATAAGAGAGGAAGGGACAGGAATAAGAGGGGGAAGGGACCGGAATAAGAGGGGAAGGGACAGGAATAAGAGGGGGAAGGGACAGGAATAAGAGGGGGGAAGGGACAGGAATAAGAGGCGGAAGGGACAGGAATAAGAGGGGGAAGGGACAGGAATAAGAGGGGAATGGACAGGAATAAGAGGGGGAAGGGACAGGAATAAGAGGGGGAAGGGACAGGAATAAGAGGGGGAACGGACAGGAATAAGAGGGGGAAGGGACAGGAATAAGAGGGGGCAGGGACAGGAATAAGAGGGGAAGGGACAGGAATAAGAGGGGGAAGGGACAGGAATAAGAGGGGAAGGGACAGGAATAAGAGGCGAAGGGACAGGAATAAGAGGCGAAGGGACAGGAATAAGAGGGGAAAGGACAGGAATAAGAGAGGAAGGGACAGGAATAAGAGGGGGAAGGGAAAGGAATAAGAGGGGGAAGGGACAGGAATAAGAGGGGGAAGGGACAGGAATAAGAGAGGGAAGGGACAGGAATAAGAGAGCTTGGGTATTAAAAGTAATAAAACAGAACAGATTTAATGTAGTTTATCTACAGGAGATATATAGTGATGAGACTAATGAGGTGGACTTCTACAGGAGACACATAGTGATGAGACTAATGAGGTGGACTTCTAAAGGAGACACATAGTGATGAGACTAATGAGGTGGACTTCTAAAGGAGACACATAGTGATGAGGATAATGAGGTGGACTTCTACAGGAGACCCATAGTGATGAGGATAAGGAGGTGGACTTCTACAGGAGACCCATAGTGATGAGGATAATGAGGTGGACTTCTACAGGAGATACATAGTGATGAGACTAATGAGGTTGACTTCTACAGGAGATATATAGTGATGAGACTAATGAGGTGGACTTCTACAGGAGACACATAGTGATGAGGATAATGAGGTGGACTTCTACAGGAGACCCATAGTGATGAGGATAAGGAGGTGGACTTCTACAGGAGACCCATAGTGATGAGGATAATGAGGTGGACTTCTACAGGAGACCCATAGTGATGAGGATAAGGAGGTGGACTGGGGTAGGTGGTGGGAGGGGCAGCATATACTCAGTCGTGGTACTAATTTCAGGGGTGGAAATGTTGTTTTCCTTAGGCTTAGGGGTGACTGTTCTCTCTACAACAGAGATTGTCACGGGTCGGGTTTTATTGGTCAAGGTGGATGTTTTGTGTTGTTTCTGCTCCTAATGAGGGTACAGAGCGTATTGCTGTATTTGATCAAATCAAGGAAACCTGAAGACATTGTGACCAAGAGGGGTGTATGGTTTTAGGGGGGGACTGGAACTGTACAGTGGATTTTACTGTTGATCACACTGCTGAGGAACCTCACCTGCGGTCAGCTACTTGTCTGTCTGGTCTATCAACTGAGTTTGAGCTTTCTGATGTGTGGAGAGAAAGAAATGCTCAAGTTAGACACTACACATAGTTAAAAGTTAATGAAGGAGGTGTCGGTGCAGCAAGGTTAGACAGGTTATATGTATCTGATCTCTACTGTAGTAGTTAATGAAGGAGGTGTCGGTGCAGCAAGGTTAGACAGGTTATATGTATCTGAGCTCTACTGTAGTAGGGTTGGAAAGTTAGACAGGTTGTATGTATCTGATCACTACTGTAGTAGGGTTGGAAGGTTAGACAGGTTATATGTATCTGATCACTACTGTAGTAGGGTTGGAAGGTTAGACAGGTTGTATGTATCTGATCACTACTGTAGTAGGGTTGGAAGGTGTGATATTACTCCTGTGGGTTTCTCTGATCACCATATTGTTACTGTTGATATTTACTTGTCGACGAAGGATCATCACCTTACTGGTATTTTAATGTTAAGTTGTTACATGATGTCATGTTTTGGGAAAAGATTTAGTTGTTTTGGGAAAAATGGAGGGGTACTAAATGGAACTTGGAGTCCTTGAGACGATGGTGGGAGGTTGGGAAGGCCCAAATACGACATCAACATCAAAACTATTGAATTGAAGCTGCTCACTCAGAATGACGCCGGACTAGTCATGAACTTACAGGACAAGAGACATGAACTGAGGTCGTTTCCACATGAAAGAGTGAAGGGTGTCTTGATTAGGTCTCGTTTCGCTTCCCTCAAGGATACGGAGACTCCCAGTGTTTTTTTCTAACCACTAGGACAGTGGACATTACAACGCAAACAGATGGTCTGCCTTTGTCTCCCTGGTGGGAAGGTGACCACGGATGACAGTGAAATGCACCAACATGCTGTGGAATTCTACTCTGCCCTCTATAAGGCAGAGGATTGCGATTCTCTGTGTGCTGAACAGTTGTTACATGGACTTCCTCAATTGGGCCCTAAGGAGAGAGCTGCTTTGGACTCTGACATTACTCTACAGGAGCTGTCCACAGCAGTTATGCAGCTCTCATCAGGCCGAGCCCCTGGCATCGATGGTTAACCATCTGAGTTCTAGAAGCACTTTTGGGGGTCTGTTGTGGGCGATTTTAATGAAGTGGTGTGTGAATCTTTTCATGAGGGTTCTCTTCCTGTATCCTGTCAACGTGCTGTGCTTTCATTGTTGCCAAAAAATGGGGATTTGGCTCTTTTTTTTGCCGACCTGTTGCATTGCACTGTGCAGAAACTAAAATGATATCTAAGTGTCTCTCAAACAGGTTGAAAGAATATCTGGGGCTGTTGGTCCACAAGGAACAGTCTTACTGTGTACCTGATCGCTCTATCGTTGATAACTTGTTTCTGATAAGAGATGTTTTAGACATTTGTAAACTGTCTGATGTAAATGTGGGTTTACTTTCTTTGGATCAGGAGAAGACTTTTGACCTTTGGGTTTGGGGATGTTCTTTTGTCTTGGATGAGTTTACTGTATGCTGGGGCCTCATGTATGGTGAAGGTGGGAGGTGGTTTGAGTTGCCCCATCCCCGTCCAAAGGGGTATCAGGCAGGGATGCCCAATTTCAGGACAGGTATATTGTCTGGCAATTGAACCAATGCTTTGTTTTTTAAGAGCGAGGCTTACTGATTTCTCTGTGCCAGGGGTTATGAAGGGTCCCACGATAGCACTGTCTGCGTATGCAGATGACGTGACAGCTTTTATTACAGGGGGTGAGGATGTTAAGGTTCAAGGTGGAAATGGGTGCTACCACAGCTGTCTTATAGGGGAAGGGTGCAGTGGAGAAGGTGTGTGTCAGATTGTCTAGATGGAAATGGGTACCACAGCTGTCTTATAGGAGAAGGGTGCAGTGGAGAAGGTGTGTGTCAGATTGTCTAGGTGGAAATGGGTGCCACAGCTGTCTTATAGGAGAAGGGTGCAGTGGAGAAGGTGTGTGTCAGATTGTCTAGGTGGAAATGGGTGCCACAGCTGTCTTATAGGGGAAGGGTGCAGTGGAGAAGGTGTGTGTCAGATTGTCAGGGTGGAAATGGGTGCCACAGCTGTCTTATAGGGGAAGGGTGCAGTGGAGAAGGTGTGTGTCAGATTGTCAGGGTGGAAATGGGTGCCACAGCTGTCTTATAGGAGAAGGGTGCAGTGGAGAAGGTGTGTGTCAGATTGTCAGGGTGGAAATGGGTGCCACAGCTGTCTTATAGGAGAAGGGTGCAGTGGAGAAGGTGTGTGTCAGATTGTCAGGGTGGAAATGGGTACCACAGCTGTCTTACAGGAGAAGGGTGCTGGTAGCTGATAATCTAGCTGCCTCTACCCTGTGGCACAGACTAATGATTTTACAGCCGGTGGGTCTGATACAAGAGCTTCAGATGACACTTATTAATTTCTTCTGGTCTGGACAAAATTGGATTAAAGCGCCGTACCTGCCACTGCACGAGGTGGACAAGGCCTGGTGGACATTTCTTCCAGGATCATGGCTTTTCACCTTCAAGCAGCCCAGAGACTGTTGTACAGTCACGGTTCTAGCTGAGTCGACACAGACTATACATTGGTGAGGAGAGCGGGCTGTTTGGGCTTAGACAAGCACCTTCTCCTCTTAAAGCTGGAGGGGGGTGATTTGTCTGGCCTGACCCCATTTTATGAGTCTGTTATGCAGGCTTGGAGAGTTTTCAACTCGTCCTGTAAGGCCGGCACGCCACCAGGGATGTGGCCTTTTGAAGAGCCTCTTTCTCACAACACTGCCATCCAGTCCCGTGCTGTGAGTTCAGCCAGCCTACGTTCATGCCTGTTAGGCGTGGGGTTTACCAAGCTGGGTCATCTGATGTGGAGCAGGAGCAGATCATTGGAGGAGCTGGGAGAAAGAGCGGGAAACCGACCATCTCGCCTACTGAGGAAGGTCGTCGCTGAGGTCTGTGACTCCTTGCCAGTACTTCATCTGCAGTACGTGACTGATACTTCCAACTCTGATCAGTGGAAGGAGGGTCTGGATTATGTGTTCCCTGTGCTGATTGTTAGTGCTGCGGTGGGGGCATTAGAGGAGGATGGAGGGTCTGGATTATGTGTTCCCTGCGCTGATTGTTAGTGCTGCGGTGGGGGCATTAGAGGAGGATGGAGGGTCTGGATGATGTGTTCCCTGCGCTGATTGTTAGTGCTGCGGTGGGGGCGTTAGAGGAGGATGGAGGGTCTGGATGATGTGTTCCCTGCGCTGATTGTTAGTGCTGCGGTGGGGGCGTTAGAGGAGGACGAGGGGTCTGGATGATGTGTTCCCTGCACTGATTGTTAGTGCTGCGGTGGGGGCGTTAGAGGAGGACGAGGGGTCTGGATGATGTGTTCCCTACACTGATTGTTAGTGCTGCGGTGGGGGCATTAGAGGAGGACGAGGGGTCTGGATGATGTGTTCCCTACACTGATTGTTAGTGCTGTGGCGGGGGCGTTAGAGGAGGACGTGGGGATGCTGCTTTCCTTCCATTCCCCGGAGCTGGGGGAGTTCAAGGAGCTGGGGGAGTTCAAGGAGCTGGGGGAGTTCAAGGAGCTGGGAGAGTTCAAGGAGCTGGGGGAGTTCAAGGAGCTGGGGGAGTTCAAGGAGATGGGGGAGTTCAAGGAGGTGGGGGAGTTCAAGGAGATGGGAGAGTTCAAGGAGCTGGGGGAGTTCAAGGAGCTGGGAGAGTTCAAGGAGCTGGGAGAGTTCAAGGAGATGGGAGAGTTCAAGGAGCTGGGAGAGTTCAAGGAGATGGGGGAGTTCAAGGAGCTGGGAGAGTTCAAGGAGCTGGGAGAGTTCAAGGAGATGGGGGAGTTCAAGGAGCTGGGAGAGTTCAAGGAGCTGGGAGAGTTCAAGGAGCTGGGAGAGTTCAAGGAGCTGGGAGAGTTCAAGGAGCTGGGAGAGTTCAAGGAGATGGGGGAGTTCAAGGAGCTGGGAGAGTTCAAGGAGCTGGGAGAGTTCAAGGCGGTGGGGGAGTTCAAGGGAACAGCTGTTCTCCAATTGAGGATAATACATGGAGCTATAGCCACCAACATGCATCTGGTACACCTGGATCCTACTGTTGGGCGTCCATTCTGTGCTGAGTCTGAAACTCTGGCACATCTGTTCTTACAGTGTCCCAGGTTGGTCGGGATGATTGACATGATCACTACTTAGTTCTCAGCTCTGGGAGAGGTTTTCTCTTCCCTCTTCTATATTTGGGCCAAAGTACAGGTTTAGTTGAAGGGGTGTAGTTCTCTTACTTAAATTTGTGCCAGGGGCAGCTAAATTAGCAACACGAAATAACAGTATTCAGAGACGGATCTGTGGATGTGGTGAGCATGCTGGAGGGGATGTTGGCAGCAAGACTGAGGATTTGAGTTTAACTATTATAAACAGGTTAATAACATTGATCTGTTTATGAGTAAATGGGGTACTGGTTAATAACATTGATCTGTTTATGAGTACATGGGGTATTTAGATGCTGCTGTGTTTACTTACTATGGAGGAAGATTTGGTGGTTTTAATTGATGTGTAACCATGGTTTTGTTTGAGTGTTTATTGTGCTGTGGGTTCCCAGACCCCAAAAATGCTAATTTAAAACTCAAACTCATTTTCTTTCTCGCTTTAATTCTCGCTTTAATTCTCGCTTTAATTCTCGCTTTAATTCTCTCTCTCTCTCTCTCTCTCTCTCTCTCTCTCTCTCTCTCTCTCTCTCTCTCTCTCTCTCTCTCTCTCTCTCTCTCTCTCTCTCTCTCTCTCTCTCTCTCTCTCTCTCTCTCTCTCTCTCTCTCTCTCTCTCTCTCTCTCTCTCTCTCTCTCTCTCTCTCTCTCTCTCTCTCTCTCTCTCTCTCTCTCTCTCTCTCTGCTGCCCAATTTCCCAATTGCGTGGCAACACGTTCACAGAGGTTATCCACCAACCACAATCCTAGACAAATCATAACCACACCGGAGAAGTGTAGCGGCGGTAAGAGTTCCACCAAAATGGAAAGTGAGGAAGCCAGCTCGGCCTCTCGTGAGAATGAAATCATCCCCAAAAAGGGCAGCAATGTTTTTTCAGTAATATGGAAGTGGTTCGGGTTTAAGAGGTCTGATAACGAATGTCCTGTGTAAAATGTGTCGAAAGACAATTTCTTACGAAAAGCAGCAGCACAACCAACCCCTTCAACTGAAACACGCGGTGGAATGCGTGAGACTACGCAATACCGATTCCAGTCGCCCGATTCCCAAAACGTCAGCTAAAAGACAAACTACCATAGCCGCATCCTTTTCAAATGTTATCTCTTATGACAAGAAAGGTTTAAGGTGGAAGGAGATAATGAATGAAGTGACCGATTACAAAGCAAATGATATGGTTACAATCTTTACAGTAGAAAAACCAGGCTTTAAAATGCTGCTGGGTACAGTTGTAAGAATAATTTTTGAAGATAAATACACAACGCAGAGGTTGAGAGTTTGATCATTTGAGAGGACGAGAGGACGAGGGGACGAGAGGATGAGAGGACGAGAGGACGAGGGGACGAGAGGATGAGAGGACGAGAGGACGAGAGGACGAGAGTTTGATCATTTGAGAGGACGAGAGGACGAGGGGACGAGAGGATGAGAGGACGAGAGGACGAGGGGACGAGGGGACGAGAGTTTGATCATTTGAGAGGACGAGAGGACGAGAGGACGATGGGACGAGGGGACGAGAGGATGAGAGGACGAGGGGACGAGGGGACGAGAGTTTGATCATTTGAGAGGACGAGAGGACGAGAGGACGAGGGGACGAGGGGACGAGGGGATGAGAGTTTGATCATTTGAGAGGACGAGAGGACGAGGGGACGAGGGGACGAGAGGATGAGAGGACGATGGGACGAGGGGACGAGAGGATGAGAGGACGAGAGGACGAGAGGACGAGAGTTTGATCATTTGAGAGGACGAGAGGACGAGGGGACGAGAGGATGAGAGGACGATGGGACGAGGGGACGAGAGGATGAGAGGACGAGAGGACGAGAGGACGAGAGTTTGATCATTTGAGAGGACGAGAGGACGAGGGGACGAGAGGATGAGAGGACGAGAGGACGAGGGGACGAGAGTTTGATCATTTGAGAGGACGAGAGGACGAGAGGACGATGGGACGAGGGGACGAGAGGATGAGAGGACGAGGGGACGAGGGGACGAGAGTTTGATCATTTGAGAGGACGAGAGGACGAGAGGACGAGAGGACGAGGGGACGAGGGGATGAGAGTTTGATCATTTGAGAGGACGAGAGGACGAGGGGACGAGGGGACGAGAGTTTGATCATTTGAGAGGACGAGAGGACGAGAGGACGAGGGGACGAGAGTTTGATCATTTGAGAGGACGAGAGGACGAGAGGACGATGGGACGAGGGGACGAGAGGATGAGAGGACGAGGGGACGAGGGGACGAGAGTTTGATCATTTGAGAGGACGAGAGGACGAGAGGACGAGGGGACGAGGGGACGAGGGGATGAGAGGACGAGAGGTTGAGAGTTTGATCATTTGAGAGGACGAGAGGATGAGAGGACGAGAGGACGAGAGGATGAGAGTTTGATCATTTGAGAGGACGAGGGGACGAGAGGATGAGAGGACGAGAGGACGAGGGGACAAGAGGATGAGAGGATGAGAGGATGAGAGTTTGATCATTTGAGAGGACGAGAGGACGAGAGGATGAGGGGACGAGGGGATGAGAGGATGAGAGGACGAGAGGACGAGAGGTTGAGAGTTTGATCATTTGAGAGGACGAGAGGATGAGAGGACGAGAGGATGAGAGGATGAGAGGATGAGAGGATGAGAGGACACGAGTACTAAACTAAATAGAGTACTAATGGTCAATAGGGAATCGTTAATAGGAGTTTGGTCTCAGTTCAACAGCTGTTTAGAATCTGTGGAGTGTCACTCCTGAACTCAGAGCTACGTGTTCTACGTTCTGTACATTGAGTCTGGAGCAGGATACTTGTTATTTGGCCATTGATCCAGTAGTACTGCAAGGACTTCTGATTGGTCAACCCCATGCTAGGGTGAGGGGTTATAAATGGCATCCTGGTCCTTTGTTCAGTGGAGAAAAGCTGAGGACAGGGGAGACTGCCAGCATAACATCTTGATTTGTCCTCTCTGAATAAACCTATTTTTCTCCCCATGATTTGCTTTGGGGTCTGTGTTATTGAAGAATAACCTAAATTGCTAACACAGTTGGCCACAAATATCAGCTGCCAAGCCGCAAGTATTTCACTGAAGAAGCCCTGCCGTGATTATACACTGCTACTCGCGAAAGAGTCGCAGAGAAGCTGGCTAGTGTGTGTTATTGTTCCACTACAGCCGATCTATGGTCGAGCAGAATGTCTGAGCCGTACCTAAGTTTGACAGTCCACTACATAAATGACTACTGGAAATTGCAAAATGGCTGCCTCCAGACGTCTTACTTCCCTGATGATCATACGGGTGAAGTAATAGCCCAGGGTCTCAAAGACTCTCTGGCATCGTGGAAGATGAGGGAATACCGACAGGTGTGCCTGACAGCAGGAGCAACATGATAAAAGCATTGCGCTTGCTGGACCGGCCTGCAGTGCTTTGGGGACAGGCTTCACCTCACCTTCGGTAAGTGTGACATTGGATAATTAAAGTGCATTCAAAAAACTGATGTTCAGGCCAGCTGTAGGCTAATGTGTTAGTAGTTGTGTCATTCTGCCAATCCAACAGCAAAGAACCACAGGCTGTTTTAATTATAACAAATTAACATTTTCAATTAAAATGATTATATATATAAATGACATATTCAAACAGCTAGTGGTCAAACATTCCTAAACAATAGAATAGACGTGTGGGTGTGTGGGTGAGATGGATGGGTGCTGTTGGTTTGACAGGTCAACTGAATACTGTACTTGTCACATTATTGAAAATGATGCCGTTCTTAGAATCCTTTCTTTCTTAGAATCCTTTCTTTCTTAGAATCCTTTCTTTCTTAGAATCCTTTCTTTCTTAGAATCCTTTCTTTCTTAGAATCCTTTCTTTCTTAGATTCCTTTCTTTCTTAGAATCCTTTCTTTCTTAGAATCCTTTCTTTCTTAGATTCCTTTCTTTCTTAGAATCCTTTCTTTCTTAGAATCCTTTCTTTCTTAGATTCCTTTCTTTCTTAGATTCCTTTCTTTCTTAGATTCCTTTCTTTCTTAGATTCCTTTCTTTCTTAAATTCCTTTCTTTCTTAGATTCCTTTCTTTCTTAGAATCCTTTCTTTATTAGAATCCTTTCTTTCTTAGAATCCTTTCTTTCTTAGATTCCTTTCTTTCTTAGATTCCTTTCTTTCTTAGAATCCTTTCTTTCTTAGAATCCTTTCTTTCTTAGATTCCTTTCTTTCTTAGAATCCGTTCCGTCTTAGAATCCGTTCCGTCTTAGAATCCGTTCCTTCTTAGAATCCTTTCCTTCTTAGATTCCTTTAATTCTTAGATTCCTTTCCTTCTTAGATTCCTTTCCTTCTTAGAATCCTTTCCTTCTTAGAATCCTTTCCGTCCTAGAATCCTTTCCTTCTTAGAATCCTTTCTTTCTTAGAATCTTTTCCTTCTTAGATTCCTTTCCTTCTTAGATTCCTTTCCTTCTTAGATTCCTTTCCTTCTTAGAATCCTTTCCTTCTTAGATTCCTTTCCTTCTTAGAATCCTTTCCTTCTTAGAATCCTTTCCTTCTTAGAATCCTTTCTTTCTTAGAATCCTTTCCTTCTTAGAATCCTTTCTTTCTTAGAATCTTTTCCTTCTTGGAATCCAGGTCCTGGGCTCAGAGAAGAAAAGCGGGCACCTGGTGCCCAACTATCAGATATATCAACATGTTGGAGTCAGTGAACAAAGCCATAGGCCACTACAGGAATTCACTAACGCGCTGTCTGGGGAGAACTACGTCAGCATCTCCTACCTCAAGCCTGTGATAAACCTGTTCAACAGCAGCCTCCTGCAGCCAAAGAAAATCAAAAGTGCCACAGTATCTCAACGACAATAAGGAAGATCCTGCCACAGTTGAACTCCTTGATATGTCCTCACTGGTGGATCCCCCGGGTTCAGGACCACATGTATAGCAGATGACAAGATTGAGAGCATCAACAAAGATCTGTTTTAGAGCTGAAGTCTCTGCTAGCTGAGGAAAGCACACGTCACCTTGGTCACAACTGTACACCAAAGAAGAAGAAATTGAACCTGTGTTCTAAGAAGGGCAAAAAAACACTTGCAAGCCTCTTCAAGAAAACAGCGGCTGTCTGGCCCACAGTCAGGAGGAGGACAACATCACAACGGAGGTGTCAAGCTACCCAGATAAAGACCCAGTTGAGTGGTGGAGACTCCATGAGGCCAACGTCTCAAAGACTGAGAAAGCTTGTTAACAAAGTACCTGTGCATTCGTGCTACAGGTGTCCCCTTCGGAGAGGGTCTTTAGCACAGGTGGGAACATTGTGACATCACACAGGGAATGCCTCAAGCCAGAGTCAGTAGACAGGCTTGTGTTCCTCGCCAGAAACTTGTGAAGAACAAAGCAAAGGAAGATTGTTTTTTTATTTATTATTGTGCAAATTCTTCTTAGGGATACATTTTTTATTTGATTTACATACAACGGTGACAGCCTGGCAAGATGGTGTTGTTCATTTGTGTTGTACAAATAGGCCTTGTACACTTTTCTATTTTAATAAAGAAAATTAAATTAAGAATTATGTCTTGGCCTTTTTTAATTTGTTTAGAGAAAAACAATAAAAATCTAGAAATATATTGTGAATCGTCCAAACCTCTGAATTTTCTTTAGATATTACTTTTATGCCATATCGCTCAGACCTAGGAACAGGTGGGGTACAGGGGTAAGGTTGGGGTGGTATCTGCCCTGGGTGGGTGGGGTACAGGGGTAAGGTTGGGGTGGTATCTGTCCTGGGTGGGGTACAGGGGAAAGGTTGGGGTGGTATCTGTCCTGGGTGGGTGGGGTACAGGGGTAAGGTTGGGGTGTTTCTGTCCTGGGTGGGGTACAGGGGTAAGGTTGGGGTGTTATCTGTCCTGGGTGGGGTACAGGGGTAAGGTTGGGGTGGTATCTGTCCTGGGTGGGGTACAGGGGTAAGGTTGGGGTGGTATCTGTCCTGGGTGGGGTACAGGGGTAAGGTTGGGGTGGTATCTGCCCTGGGTGGGGTACAGGGGTAAGGTTGGGGTGGTATCTGTCCTGGGTGGGGTACAGGGGTAGGGTTGGGGTGTTATCTGTCCTGGGTGGGTGGGGTACAGGGGTAAGGTTGGGGTGTTTCTGTCCTGGGTGGGTGGGTACAGGGGTAAGGTTGGGGTGGTATCTGTCCTGGTTGGGTGGGGTACAGGGGTAAGGTTGGGGTGTTATCTGTCCTGGGTGGGCCACAGGGGTAAGTTTGGGGTGTTATCTGTCCTGGGTGGGGTACAGGGGAAAGGTTGGGGTGGTATCTGTCCTGGGTGGGGTACAGGGGTAAGGTTGGGGTGTTATCTGTCCTGGGTGGGGTACAGGGGTAAGGTTGGGGTGTTATCTGTCCTGGGTGGGGTACAGGGGTAAGGTTGGGGTGGTATCTGTCCTGGGTGGGGTACAGGGGTAAGGTTGGGGTGTTATCTGTCCTGGGTGGGTGGGGTACAGGGGTAAGGTTGGGGTGGAATCTGTCCTGGGTGGGGTAGAGGGGTAAGGTTGGGGTGGTATCTGTCCTGGGTGGGGTACAGGGGTAGGGTTGGGGTGTTATCTGTCCTGGGTGGGTGGGGTACAGGGGTAAGGTTGGGGTGTTTCTGTCCTGGGTGGGTGGGTACAGGGGTAAGGTTGGGGTGTTTCTGTCCTGGGTGGGTGGGGTACAGGGGTAAGGTTGGGGTGTTATCTGTCCTGGGTGGGGCACAGGGGTAAGTTTGGGGTGTTATCTGTCCTGGGTGGGGTACAGGGGAAAGGTTGGGGTGGTATCTGTCCTGGGTGGGGTACAGGGGTAAGGTTGGGGTGTTATCTGTCCTGGGTGGGGTACAGGGGTAAGGTTGGGGTGTTATCTGTCCTGGGTGGGGTACAGGGGTAAGGTTGGGGTGGTATCTGTCCTGGGTGGGGTACAGGGGTAAGGTTGGGGTGTTATCTGTCCTGGGTGGGGTACAGGGGTCAGGTTGGGGTGGTATCTGTCCTGGGTGGGGTACAGGGGTAAGGTTGGGGTGTTATCTGTCCTGGGTGGGTGGGGTACAGGGGTAAGGTTGGGGTGGAATCTGTCCTGGGTGGGGTACAGGGTTAAGGTTGGGGTGGTATCTGTCCTGGGTGGGGTACAGGGGTAGGGTTGGGGTGTTATCTGTCCTGGGTGGGTGGGGTACAGGGGTAAGGTTGGGGTGTTTCTGTCCTGGGTGGGTGGGTACAGGGGTAAGGTTGGGGTGTTTCTGTCCTGGGTGGGTGGGGTACAGGGGTAAGGTTGGGGTGTTATCTGTCCTGGGTGGGGCACAGGGGTAAGTTTGGGGTGTTATCTGTCCTGGGTGGGGTACAGGGGAAAGGTTGGGGTGGTATCTGTCCTGGGTGGGGTACAGGGGTAAGGTTGGGGTGTTATCTGTCCTGGGTGGGGTACAGGGGTAAGGTTGGGGTGTTATCTGTCCTGGGTGGGGTACAGGGGTAAGGTTGGGGTGGTATCTGTCCTGGGTGGGGTACAGGGGTAAGGTTGGGGTGTTATCTGTCCTGGGTGGGTGGGGTACAGGGGTCAGGTTGGGGTGGTATCTGTCCTGGGTGGGGTACAGGGGTAAGGTTGGGGTGTTATCTGTCCTGGGTGGGTGGGGTACAGGGGTAAGGTTGGGGTGTTATCTGTCCTGGGTGGGGTACAGGGTTAAGGTTGGGGTGGTATCTGTCCTGGGTGGGTGGGGTACAGGGGTAAGGTTGGGGTGTTATCTGTCCTGGGTGGGTGGGGTACAGGGGTACGGTTGGGGTGTTATCTGTCCTGGGTGGGGTACAGGGGTAAGGTTTGGGTGTTATCTGTCCTGGGTGGGGTACAGGGGAAAGGTTGGGGTGGTATCTGTCCTGGGTGGCGTACAGGGGTAAGGTTGGGGTGTTATCTGTCCTGGGTGGGGTACAGGGGTAAGGTTGGGCCTGAGACTAGACCTATATATTGGAGGGCCTAGGTATAGCAACTGCCTAGTAAACTACCAGTTGAGGCAATGTGGAAGACCAGGAAGAATGAGATGCAGGGAGTGTAGTGTAAGAGCCCAGAGCTATGCTACCGTGGCTGATTCGGGGGGGGGGGGGGGGGGGATCCAATGAAATAACACACACACACACACACACTCTCTTTCTGTATGAGAGATGGACTTCTTGCACCATCAGAGAGATTTACAGCAAATTGCAAGATGACTCAGCACCATTCTATTGTCAAGTGTTTACATTATGGTGTGTGTGTGTGTGTGTGTGTGTGTGTGTGTGTGTGTGTGTGTGTGTGTGTGTGTGTGTGTGTGTGTGTGTGTGTGTGTGTGTGTGTGTGTGTGTGTATATGAGTGTGTGTGTGTTTGTGCATGCCTGTGTATACCAGTGTCTGTGTGTGTGTGTGTGCGTATGTACCAGTGTGTGTGTGTACCAGTGTGTGTGTGTGTGTACCAGTGTGTGTGTGTACCAGTGTGTGTGTGTGTACCAGTGTGTGTGTACCAGTGTGTGTGTGTGTGTGTTTGTGTACCATGTCAACATCACTTCAGATGAGTTTTTCGTTTGTTTGTTATTTGTTTTGTGGTGCTGCTGAGGAAGTAGAGGATAGTACCAAAGATAGGCAGATTGGACACGGAGGAGAGGGAGGGGGAGAGGGGGATGAGGAGATGAAGAGAGAGTTGGGATGTCAGCAAGGGGTCAAGAACTCAATAAGCCCAAAGAGAGAGGAGAGAAGGAGAGAGGAAGGGAGGAATAGAGGTGGGCTGATATAGAAATATAGGAAGAAAGTAAACAAGAGATGGTTTGAGGAAATAAAGAGAGAGAGAGAGAGAAAGAGAGAGAGAGAGAGAGAGAGAGAGAGAGAGAGAGAGAGAGAGAGAGAGAGAGAGAGAGAGAGAGAGAGAGAGAGAGAAATGAAAAAGAGAGAGAGCGAGAGAGCGAGAGAGAAAGAGAGCGAAAGAGAGAGCGAGAGCGAGAGCAAAAGAGAGAGAGAGACAGAGACAGAGACAGAGACAGAGACAGAGACAGAGCGAGAGCGAGAGCGAGAGCGAGAGCGAGAGCGAGAGCGAGAGCGAGAGCGAGAGCGAGAGATAAATGAAAGAGAGAGATATAGAGGGGGGTTAGAGAGACCTTCCTCTATCTCTGCCACCCCTCATCCCTCGCTCCTCTCCTCCCTCTCTCATTCTTCATCCATCTCACTCTCTTTCCTCCCTCCTCTGTCTGTCACATTCTTTCAGATGGAGATGGAGAGAGGTCATTTACAGCTAATTAACTACATTGTTTTGGGTCACACACACACACACACACACACACACACACACACACACACACACACACACACACACACACACACACACACACACACACACACACACACACACACACACACACACACACACTGATTCCCACGTCTTGAGCTTACATCAATCAAAATGACCACTTCAGGCCCCTCTTTCATTTCTTTCTGAGGCCTTGTAAATTATCCAATTTGTACACTACGAGAGAGAAACACACACACACACACACACACACACACACACACACACACAACAACACAGCAAGAAACGAGGCAGACGACTTTACAGACATCGCCTCAGACAATCTGACACAGAATAAGATGGTTGCCTGTTCACCAGTTTTTCCCAGTTGTACCCGGAGAGGTCAGAAAGGCAGATGAAGAGAGCAAATCTCTGCGTGTAATCTGTCGAGAGTTTGGGACTATGAGGTTATATCTGCAACAAAAAAAAGATGATTCTGCGATAATTGGTTTTAATGATGTCAGCAATTGTTATCTTGTATTCTTTTGAAAATGAAGGGAGGGAGTGGGGGGGGGGGGGGGGGGGTGAGGGGGTGGGGGAGGGGGGAGATAATGACTTTATAGTCCCCAGGGGGACATTTTGGTTACGGCTCTGTGCAAACATAACACAATCTAACATAGACAATAAATCCAAGTAGAATGTTCATGAGAAATCAGTGATCATCTGTCCACTATATATCTATATATCTATATATCTATATTTATATATCTATACATATCTATATATCTATATATATAGGACAAAGGATTGTTTGGGATTCCTGGTGTTCTGGTGTTCTGGTGCCCTGGTGTTCTGGTGTTCTGGTGGCCTGGTGTTCTGGTGCTCTGGTGTTCTGGTGCCCTTGTGTTCTGGTGTTCTGGTGCCCTGGTGCCCTGGTGCCCTGGTGCCCTGGTGTTCTGGTGTTCTGGTGTTCTGGTGCCCTGGTGTTTTGGTGTTCTGGTGTTCTGTTGCCCTGGTGTTCTGGTGCCCTGGTGTTCTGGTGCCCTGGTGTTCTGGTGCTCTGGTGTTCTGGTGTTCTGGTGCTCTGGTGCCCTGGTGTTCTGGTGTTCTGGTGTTCTGGTGCCCTGGTGTTCTGGTGTTCTGGTGCTCTGGTGCCCTGGTGTTCTGGTGCTCTGGTGCTCTGGTGTCCTGGTGTTCTGGTGTTCTGGTGCTCTGGTGCCCTGGTGTTCTGGTGTTCTGGTGTTCTGGTGTTCTGGTGTTCTGGTGCCCTGGTGTTCTGGTGCCCTGGTGTTCTGGTGCCCTGGTGTTCTGGTGCCCTGGTGTTCTGGTGTTCTGGTGCTCTGGTGTTCTGGTGTTCTGGTGTTCTGGTGCCCTGGTGCCCTGGTGCCCTGGTGTTCTGGTGTTCTGGTGTTCTGGTGCCCTGGTGTTCTGGTGCCCTGGTGTTCTGGTGCCCTGGTGTTCTGGTGCCCTGGTGTTCTGGTGCTCTGGTGCCCTGGTGTTTTGGTGTTCTGGTGCCCTGGTGTTCTGGTGCCCTGGTGTTCTGGTGCTCTGGTGCCCTGGTGTTTTGGTGTTCTGGTGCCCTGGTGTTTTGGTGTTCTGGTGTTCTGGTGCCCTGGTGTTCTGGTGCCCTGGTGTTCTGGTGTTCTGGTGTTCTGGTGCTCTATTACCCTGGAACATCTCCCAGAGTGGAGGAGCTCAAACTCCTGGTATAGAGGATGTCTGGGGTCCATCAGTACCTTGTGTGAGGGCTCTTATATCATACATGACCTCCACATCTGTCTACTTGACCCACATTACTTGCAGAGTTAATTTTTATGTGTTTTTTTTTACATATTTCTCTGAAACATTTCAGATGATACAATATGTTAAGGCACAGTGAGGGATCCATTTTAGGTGAAGGTTGTAAATATATAGATCAGAGGGTTGAGGTGAAGGTTGTAAATATATAGATCAGAGGGTTGAGGTGAAGGTTGTAAATATATAGATCAGAGGGTTGAGGTGAAGGTTGTAAATATATAGATCAGAGGGTTGAGGTGAAGGTTGTAAATATATAGATCAGAGGGTTGATGTGAAGGTTGTAAATATATAGATCAGAGGGTTGAGGTGAAGGTTGTAAATATATAGATCAGAGGGTTGAGGTGAAGGTTGTAAATATATAGATCAGAGGGTTGAGGTGAAGGTTGTAAATATATAGATCAGAGGGTTGATGTGAAGGTTGTAGCTATAGATCAGAGGTGAAAGCAGAAGGAGGGTGGATATGAAATAAGTCATGAAACGAAAGAGGGAGAGAGAGATCAATAAGGAGGTGAAGGGACCTGAAAGATGTGTTATATAGATATGGATGTCAGAGAGAAAGAGAGGGTTATGGGAAGAGAGAGAGAGGGGACAATATAAAGATTAGGAAAAGTAGAGAGAGTTGTCAAGGTTACAAACCGAATTTAACTAGCTAGTCAACATGAAAACAACTCTTCTGTTGTTTATATGGGATTAATACTCTTCTGTTAGACAGGTTAGTATATCTGAGATTAATACTCTTCTGTTAGACAGGTTAGTATATATGAGATGAATACTATTCTGTTAGACAGGTTAGTATATATGAGATGAATACTATTCTGTTAGACAGGTTAGTATATCTGAGATTAATACTCTTCTGTTAGACAGGTTAGTATATCTGAGATTAATACTCTTCTGTTAGACAGGTTAGTATATCTGAGATTAATACTCTTCTGTTAGACAGGTTAGTATATATGAGATTAATACTCTTCTGTTAGACAGGTTAGTATATATGGGATTAATACTCTTCTGTTAGACAGGTTAGTATATCTGAGATTAATACTCTTCTGTTAGACAGGTTAGCATATCTGAGATTAATACTCTTCTGTTAGACAGGTTAGCATATCTGAGATTAATACTCTTCTGTTAGACAGTTTAGTATATGTGAGATTAATACTATTCTGTTAGACAGGTTAGTATATATGAGATTAATACTCTTCTGTTAGAC
This sequence comes from Salvelinus namaycush, assembly GCF_016432855.1. Lineage (NCBI taxonomy): Eukaryota > Metazoa > Chordata > Actinopteri > Salmoniformes > Salmonidae > Salvelinus > Salvelinus namaycush. Next base: position 62,163 of record NW_024061517.1, read on the forward strand.
AGGTTAGTATATCTGAGATTAATACTATTCTGTTAGACAGGTTAGTATATCTGAGATTAATACTCTTCTGTTAGACAGGTTAGTATATATGAGATGAATACTATTCTGTTAGACAGGTTAGTATATCTGAGATTAATACTCTTCTGTTAGACAGGTTAGTATATGTGAGATTAATACTATTCTGTTAGACAGGTTAGCATATATGGGATTAATACTCTTCTGTTAGACAGGTTAGTATATATGGGATTAATACTCTTCTGTTAGACAGGTTAGTATATCTGAGATTAATACTCTTCTGTTAGACAGGTTAGTATATATGGGATTAATACTCTTCTGTTAGACAGGTTAGCATATCTGAGATTAATACTCTTCTGTTAGACAGTTTAGTATATGTGAGATTAATACTATTCTGTTAGACAGGTTAGTATATATGAGATTAATACTCTTCTGTTAGACAGGTTAGTATATCTGAGATTAATACTCTTCTGTTAGACAGGTTAGTATATCTGAGATTAATACTCTTCTGTTAGACAGGTTAGTATATATGAGATTAATACTCTTCTGTTAGACAGGTTAGTATATCTGAGATTAATACTATTCTGTTAGACAGGTTAGTATATCTGAGATTAATACTCTTCTGTTAGACAGGTTAGTATATGTGAGATTAATACTATTCTGTTAGACAGGTTAGCATATATGAGATGAATACTATTCTGTCACGTACACGAGTATATGTGTGTGCCAGGTGTAATGTGTCTAGAATAGATGCTACTCAACTTCACCAAGGTCAGAGAGGGAGAGTGGGGGGGGGAGAGAGAGAGGCAGAGAGGGGGAGAGGGGGAGGAGGGGAGGGGGGGAGAGAGAGAGAGAGAGAGAGAGAGAGAGAGAGAGAGAGAGAGAGAGAGAGAGACAGAGAGAGAGACAGAGACAGAGACAGAGACAGAGACAGAGACAGAGACAGAGACAGAGACAGAGACAGAGACAGAGACAGAGACAGACAGAGACAGACAGAGAGACAGACAGAGACAGAGACAGAGACAGAGACAGAGACAGAGACAGAGACAGAGACAGAGACAGAGAGAGAGAGAGAGAGAGAGAGAGAGAGAGAGAGAGAGAGAGAGAGAGAGAGAGAGAGAGAGAGAGAGAGAGAGAGAGAGAGAGAGAGACAGAGAGATATAAATAGCAGTCTGTTCTGCTGGGCTGATAACCTGTGAGCCGTTTTCCACTGATTATGCCACAGATGGACCTTTATATCACTCACCACACACACAGACACCAACACAGACACCAACACAGACACCGAACCCAGACAACACACAGACAACACACAGACACCAACACAGACACCAGCACAGACAAATTTACACACACTAGAAAAAAGCTTTTAGGCTGCGTTTACACAGGCAGCCCATTTCTAATCTTTTTGACTAATCAGATCAGAAAAACACATACATGCACACACAGCATTTTTACAAACTGCATTCTCACAGGGGGTAAGAAGGGACGGAGAGAGAAAGAGAGGGAGAGACAGAGACAGAGAGAGATATGTAATGGTCAAACCTACTGTTATGGTCCGGGCATAAACCACACAAAAACAACACTAGATACTATGGAACACAAAGAGTTTCCAATCTCATGCTGGAATATACAAGGTCTGAGGTCATCTACCTTTGGTCGAAAGAGTAGGAACCCAGACTTCATCAAAGAGATTGGAAATACAGACATTGTCATCTTACAAGAAACAAGACCCACTGGTTTCCCTCTAGGTTACAGAGAGCTGGTAGTCTCATCCACCAAACAACCAGGTGTGAAACAGGGAAGAGACTCAGGGGGTATGCTAATTTGGTATGGAGCAGACCTAACCCACTCTATTAAATTAATTAAAATAAGGAACATTTTACATCTGGCTAGAAATTAATTAGGACATTATCTCAGCAGAGATAAATGTCCTCCTGTGTGCTACCTATATCCCCCAGTAGAATCCCCATACTTTAATGAAGACAGCTTCTCCATCCTGGAGGGGGAAATCAACCATTTCCAGGCCCAGGGACATGTACTAGTCTGTGGAGACCTAAATGCAAGAACTGGACAAGAACCTGACAGCCTCAGCACACAGGGGGACAAACACCTGCCTGGAGGTGACAGCATTCCCTCCCCAATATACCCCCTTAGACACAACTATGACAACATAACCAACAAAAACGGGTCACAAGTCCTGCAGCTCTGTCGGGCGCTGGGTATGTACACAGTCAATGGTAGGCTTCGAGGAGACTCCTATAGTAGGTTCACCTATAGCTCGTCTCTTGGTACTGTAGACTACTTTATCACTGACCTCAACCCAGAGTCTCTTAGAGCGTTCACAGTCAGTCCACTGACACCCCTATCAGACCACAGCAAAATCAGTCTACTTGAACAGAGCTTTGCTCAATCATGAGGCATCAAAGCCAAAGGAACTGAATAATATTAAGAAATGCTATAGATGGAAGGAACGTAGTGTAGAAACCTGCCAGAAAACAAATTCAATCCCTTCTAGACAACTTCCTGAACAAAACAATGTAATAGTGAAGTTGTAAACTTGCTAGTATATTTGACCTTTCAGCTTCCCTATCAAATCAAAACATGTCAAGCAGACTACCTAAGAAATTGAACAACAATGACAAATGGTTTGATGAAGAAGGTAAAAATCTGAGAAAGAAATTGAGAAACCTGTCCAACCATAAACATAGAGACCCAGAAAACCTGAGTCTACACCTTCACTATGGTGAATCACTAAAACTATACAGAAATACACTACGGAAAAAGAACGAACAGCACGTTGGAAATTTGAATATCCATCGAATCTAACCACGCTAAACAAACAACAACACTAAGAGTTATCTATCCAAAATGGAGATGTATGGATAAGCCACTTCTCCAATCCTTTTGTCTCTATAACAAAGCACAAACAGCAAAAACATATAGAGTTGAAGACGGAAGTTTACATACACTTAGGTTGGAGTCATTACAACTTGTTTTTCAACCACTCCACAAATGTCTTGTTAACAAACTATAGTTTTGGCAAGTCGGTTAGGACATCTACTTTGTGCATGACACAAGTCATTTTTCCAACAATTGTTTACAGACAGATTATTTCACGTATAATTCACTGTATCACAATTCCAGTGGGTCAGAAGTTTACATACACTAAGTTGACTGTGCCTTTAAACAGCTTGGAAAATTCCAGAAAATTATGTCATGGCTTTAGAAACTTCTGATAGGCTAATTGACATCCTTTGAGTCAATTGGAGGTGCACCTGTGGATGTATTTCAAGGCCTACCTTCAAACTCAGTGCCCCTTTGCTTGACATCATGGGAAAATCAAAAGAAATCAGCCAAGACCTCAGAAAATTAATTGTAGACCTCCACAAGTCTGGTTCATCCTTGGGAGCAATTTCCAAACGCCTGAAGGTACCACGTTCATCTGTACAAACAATAGTACGCAAGTATAAACACCATGGGACCACGCAGCTGTCATTCCGCTCAGGAAGGAGACGCGTTCTGTCTCCTAGAGATGAACGTACTTTGGTGCGAAAAGTGCAAATCAATCCCAGAACAGCAGCAAAGGACCTTGTGAAGATGCTGGAGGAAACAGGTACAAAGTATCTATATCCACAGTAAAACGAGTCCTATATCGACATACCGCTCAGCAAGGAAGAAGCCACTGCTCCAAAACCGCCATAAAAAAAGCCAGACTACGGTTTGCAACTGCACATGGGGACAAAGATTGTACTTTTTGGAGAAATGTCCTCTGGTCTGATGAAACAAAAATAGAACTGTTTGGCCATAATGACAATCGTTATGTTTGGAGGAAAAAGGGGGAGGCTTGCAAGCCCAAGAACACCATCCCAACCGTGAAGCACGGGGGTGGCAGCATCATGTTGTGGGGGTGCTTTGCTGCAGGAGGGACTGGTGCACTTCACAAAATAGATGGCATCATGAGAATGGAAAATTATGTGGATATATTGAAGCAACATCTCAAGACATCAGTCAGGAATTTAAAGCTTGGTCGCAAATGGATCTTCCAAATGGACAATGACCCCAAGCATACTTCCAAAGTTGTGGCAAAATGGCTTAAGGGCAACAAAGTCAAGGTATTGGAGTGGCCATCACAAAGCCCTGACCTCAATCATATAGACAATTTGTGGGGAGAACTGAAATAGCATTTGTGAGCAAGGAGGCCTACAAACCTGACTCAGTTACACCACCTCTGTCAGGAGGAATGGGCCAAAATTCACCCAACTTATTGTGGGAAGCTTGTGGAAGGCTACCCGAAACATGACCCAAGTTAAACAATTTAAAGGAAATGCTACCAAATACTAATTGAGTGTATGTAAACTTCTGACCCACTGGGAATGTGATGAAAGAAATAAAAGCTGAAATAAATCATTCTCTCTACTATTATTCTGACATTTCACATTCTTAAAATAAAGTGATGATCCTAACTGACCTAAGACAGGGAATTTTTACTACGATAAAATGTCAGGAATTGTGAAAAACGGATTTTAAATGTATTTGGCTAAGGTGTATGTAAACTTCCGACTTCAACTGTACATGTGCAATTACAAATGTTAGAATCAGCTATTAAAGACTACCAGAACCCACTGGATTCTCCAATTACCTTGAATGAACTACAGGACAAAATACAAACCCTCCAACCCAAAAAGACCTGTAGTGCTGATGGTATCCCATATGAAATTATGAAATATACAGACCACAAATTCTAATTGGCTACACTTAAACCCTTTAACATCATCCTCGGCTCTGTCGTCTTACCAAATATTTGGAACCAAGGACTGATCACTCTAATCCACTGAAGTGGAGACAAGTTTGACCCCATTAACTTGCGTCAACAGCAACCTTGGGAAAATCCTCTGCATTATCATTAACAGCAGACTTGTACATTTACTCAGTGAAAACAATATACTGAGCAAATGTCAAATTGGGCTTTTATCTTTTATCTTTTATTTTTCCAAATTACAACAGACCACGTATTCACCCTACACACCCAAATTGACAAATAAACAAAACCAAATAAAGGCAAATTCTTCTTCGCTTTGTTGGAATGAGGGTCTGCTATACACATTGGTGGAATGTGGTGTTAACTTCTTATGGCTGCAGGGGGCGTTACTGAGTAGCCAGCTAAATCGTGCCCATTTCAAACGGCCTCGTACTCAATTCTTGCTCGTACAATATGCATATTATTGTTATTATTGGATAGAAAACACTCTCTAGTTTCTATAGCCGTTTGAATTATGTCTCTGAGTGAAACAGAACTCATTCTACAGCACTTTTCCTCCCAGTGTGTCAGATTTCAGACATCTTGGCCTCTGGTTCCAGATCAGTTTTAAAAGTCTCTGTAAATCCTATGAGGATACAAACACTGCCCACGCCTTCCTCTAGATGTCAGTAAGTGGTGACAATTTGAATGGAGTCGATTGCGCAATCAGTGCCTCTATAAATGACCAAATACCGGAAGTAGCGTTCTTTTGGACCCTGCGCTCAACGCAAGAAGGACGTCGGACTTGGCTTTTTCCAAGCCTTTGTTTAGCCAGTAATATAGCGCCGGTCATGTTTTTACCCGTTATAGGTGTTAAAAACATCATACGTTAGTTAATTTAAACCGTTTTATAGCAATTTATATCCGTTTAGTGCGATTTTGAGGAAGTTCTATGTGATGCTCTTTGAAGCTTTGGGCACATTTCGGGGTCCCGGTCGAACGTTAGTGGGCATTTCGACGGACAGAGGACATCTTTCGACCAAAAGAAGATTAGACCCAAGAAAGGATACATTGCGCAAGAATCTGATGGAAGATCACCTCACAGTAAGAAATATTTAATATGATAATTCGTTGTTCTGTCGAAAAATTTTAAACGCATATTCCGCCATTTTGTTTGCTATAGCTTCGCTTGGCGAACCCTGTATTGCACAGTAAGGATAATTTTAGAAATGTAAATCAGCGATTGCATAAAGAACTAATTTGTCTTTCGATTCCTGTCAACCCTGTATTTTTTAGTCAAGTATATGATTAGCTATTGATTAAACTAGATCACTCTGAAAGATGGCGACCGACATTTTCAGGCATGTTTTGCTACTATTTTCATTGTATAACCACGGTTTTTTATGGCTAAATATGCACATTTTCGAACAAACTCTATATGTATGTTGTAATATGATGTTACAGGAGGGTCATCGGAAGAATTCTGAGAAGGTTAGTGAAAAAATTAATATATTTTGGCGATGATTACGTTATCGCTCTCTTTGGCTTGAATCGATGCTCTGGTAACGTTTGCACATGTGGTATGCTAATATAACGATTTATTGTGTTTTCGCTGTAAAACACTTAGAACATCTGAAATATTGTCTGAATTCATAAGATCTGTGTCTTTCCATTGCTGTGAGTTGTGTATTTTTAAGAAATGTTTTATGATTAGTAATTAGGTAATACACGTTGCTCTGTGTATTTATTCTAGTCGAGTTGTGATGGTGGGTGCAATTGTAAACTAGGATTTCTACCTGAAATATGCACATTTTTCTAACAAAACCTATCCTATACAATAAATATGTTATCAGACTGTCATCTGATGAGGTTTTTTCTTGGTTAGTGGCTATCAATATCTTTATTTGGCCGAATTGGTGATAGCTAGTGGTGGAGAGAAAAAATGGTGGACAAAGAAAAATGGTGTCTTTTGCTAACGTGGTTAGCTAATAGATTTACATATTTTGTCTTCCCTGTAAAACATTTTAAAAATCTGAAATGGTGGCTTTATTCACAAGATCTGTATCTTTCATTTGGTGTCTTGGACTTGTGATTTAATGATATTTAGATGCTACTATTTAATTGTGACGCTATGCTAGCGATGCTAATCAGTGTGGGGGGGGGTGGGGGGTGTGTACCGATGTCGGGACAGCCCGCCTAACAGGTGTTAAGGGAAAAACATACATTATAAAATCCAGTTTCCAGGACCACAAATAGAAATTCCATCTAGACACCGTTGCTCTAGAGCACACAAAAAACGATACACACATTGGCCTTAATATCAGCGCCACAGGTAACTTCCACAAAGCTGTGAACGATCTGAGAGACAAGGCAAGAAGGGCCTTCTATGCCATCAAATGGAACATAAAATTTAACCTACCAATTATGATCTGGCTAAAAATACTTCAATCAGTTATAGAACCCATTGCCCTTTATGGTTGTGAGGTCTGGGGTCCGCTCACCAACCAAGAATTCACAAAATGGGACGAACACCAAAATGAGACTCTGCATGCAGAATATTACTCAAATATACTCCATTCTGCAGAGCAGAATTAGGCCGATACCCGCTAATGATCAAAATCCAGAAAAGAGCCATTATATTCTACAACCACCTAAAAGGAAGCGATTCCCAAACCTTCCATAACAAAGACATCACCTACAGAGAGATGAACCTGGAGAAGAGTCCCCTAAACCCGCTGGTCCTGGGGCTCTGTTCACAAACACAAACAGACCCCACAGAGCCCCAGGACAACAACACAATTAAACCCAGCCAAATCATGAGAAAACAAAAAGATAATCACTTGACACATTGGAAAGAATTAACAAAAAAAAGAGAAGACAGCCTATGTGGTAGAAACTGAGCTGCACTTCCTAACCTCCTGCCAAATGTATGACCATATTAGAGACACATATTTCACTCAGATTACACAGACCCACAAAGAATTCGATTTTAGATTTATTTTAAATGATAAACTCTCATATCTACTGGGTGAAATACCACAGTGTGTCATCACAGCAGCAAGATTTGTTATCTGTTGTCACAAGAAAAGGTCAACCAGTGAAGAACAAACATCATTGTAAATACAACCCATATTTAGGTTTATTTATTTTCCCTTTTGTACTTTAAATATTTGCACATAGTATGACATTTGAAATGTCTTTGTTCTTTTGGAACAAAAGTGTAATATTTGCTGTTCACTTTTTATCCATTTTGCTTGCTTGCTTGCTTGCTTGCGAGAGAACGCGAGAGAGAGAGAGCGAGAGAGCGAGAGAAAGAGAGAGAGAGAGAGAGAGAGAGAGAGAGAGAGAGAGAGAGAGAGAGAGAGAGAGAGAGAGAGAGAGAGAGAGAGAGAGAGAGAGAGCGAGAGAGCGAGAGAGCGAGAGAGAAAGAGAGAGAGAGAGAGAGAGAGAGAGAGAGCGAGAGAAAGAGAGAGAGAGAGAGATATAAATAGAGGGTTGGCCAGAGTCAGACAGAGAGATATAAATAGAGGGTTGGACAGAGACAGAGAGATATAAATAGAAGGTTGGACAGAGTCAGACAGAGAGATAGAAATAGAGGTTTGGACAGAGTCAGACAGAGAGATAGAAATAGAGGTTTGGACAGAGACAGAGAGATATAAATAGAGGTTTGGACAGAGTCAGACAGAGAGATAGAAATAGAGGGTTGGACAGAGTCAGACAGAGAGATAGAAATAGAGGTTTGAACAGAGTCAGACAGAGAGATAGAAATAGAGGTTTGGACAGAGTCAGACAGAGAGATAGAAATAGAGGTTTGGACAGAGTCAGACAGAGAGATAGAAATAGAGGTTTGGACAGAGTCAGACAGAGAGATATACATTTACATTTAAGTCATTTAGCAGACGCTCTTATCCAGAGCGACTTACAAATTGGTGCATTCACCTTATGATATCCAGTGGAACAACCACTTTACAATAGTGCATCCAACTCTTTAAAGGGGGAGGGGGGGGGTTAGAAGGATTACTTTATCCTATCCTAGGTATTCCTTAAAGAGGTGGGGTTTCAGGTGTCTCCGGAAGGTGGTGATTGACTCCGCTGACCTGGCGTCGTGAGGGAGTTTGTTCCACCATTGGGGTGCCAGAGCAGCGAACAGTTTTGACTGGGCTGAGCGGGAACTGTACTTCCTCAGAGGTAGGGAGGCGAGCAGGCCAGAGGTGGATGAACGCAGTGCCCTTGTTTGGGTGTAGGGCCTGATCAGAGCCTGGAGGTACGGAGGTGCCGTTCCCCTCACAGCTCCGTAGGCAAGCACCACTGGCAAGCACCACTGCTATATAAATAGCAGTCTGTTCTGCTGGGCTGATAACCTGTGAGCCATTTTCCACTGATTATGACACAGATGGACCTTCATATCACTCACCACACACACAGACACCAACACAGACACCAACACAGACAACACACAGACAACAACACAGACACCAGCACAGACAACACACAGACAACACACAGACAACAACACAGACACCAGCACAGACACCAACACACTAGGGTTGGGCGGTAACTCCGAATTTTTAAGGTTAGGTTTAAGTTTAGGCATTATCTCTGAAATATTAAAGTTAGGCATGGACTCTGAATGGTTAAGATAAAGGTTAAGGACAAAAAGCTCAAAAACAACATTCTATTAGCTGGATTCGAACATGTAACCTTGCATTCTAAATGTACCATCACTTCCTGTTGCCCCTAGTGGCCTGTTTCTACGTCATCTCCCAACATCCTCAGACATGGATGGAAGTCCAATGCTGACTTATCGCAAGTCTCACAAGTGACCTGGCTGATTAATTCAGCCACTTACTTAGATAAGTAGCGAGTTAAACGTATGGGTTGTGTTAACGCGGAATTCTGCGTTTTTCACACAGGAAAAAAAAAAAGATAAAACACATAAGAAATATCTTGCTGCATTTTATAAACGCAGAACTTAAATGATTCTTATTATAATTTCTGCTCGGCATCAGACTAACTTTGTGCTTCAGTTGCACTTCTCCACTCGGATGAGAATTCAAGGACGGCATTCTATCAGCAGACAGCACTCTGACTGATGTGTAGCCACTGTTCTCCATCATTCTATCAGCAGACAGCACTCTGACTGATGTGGAGCTACTGTTCTCCATCATTCTATCAGCAGACAGCACTCTGACTGATGTGGAGCTACTGTTCTCCATCATTCTATCAGCAGACAGCACTCTGATGTGGAGCTACTGTTCTCCATCATTCTATCAGCAGACAGCGCTCTGACTGATGTGGAGCTACTGTTCTCCATCATTCTATCAGCAGACAGCACTCTGACTGATGTGGAGCTACTGTTCTCCATCATTCTATCAGCAGACAGCGCTCTGACTGATGTGGAGCTACTGCTCTCCATCATTCTATCAGCAGACAGCACTCTGACTGATGTGGAGCTACTGTTCTCCATCATTCTATCAGCAGACAGCACTCTGACTGATGTGGAGCTACTGTTCTCCATCATTCTATCAGCAGACAGCACTCTGACTGATGTGGAGCTACTGTTCTCCATCATTCTATCAGCAGACAGCGCTCTGACTGATGTGGAGCTACTCCATCATTCTATCAGCAGACAGCGCTCTGACTGATGTGGAGCTACTGTTCTCCATCATTCTATCAGCAGACAGCACTCTGACTGATGTGGAGCTACTGTTCTCCATCATTCTATCAGCAGACAGCACTCTGACTGATGTGGAGCTACTGTTCTCCATCATTCTATCAGCAGACAGCACTCTGACTGATGTGGAGCTACTGTCCTCCATCATTCTATCAGCAGACAGCACTCTGACTGATGTGGAGCTACTTTTCAACTGTACTTTTTCTCAGTGTAGCCAGCCTACTTGGTAAAATGCAAGATTAACTTTAAGCAAAACAATAGGAAATGTAGCTTGCTACATTCTTTCTATGATAAAGATTAGAAAAATGATAGCCATGCATCATTTTTTGGAAGAAAAAAAAACCTTGCTTTTTCATTGTTAGCTCATTTAATCATTGTGTCTGCCAGCCAAATAACGTTGCATTTCTGCTGTCATCTGATGAAAATTAAGCTATTTTCTGCCGAATGTGTTGCACTAATGTATTTTCTGTGAAGGAAAACTACAGTTGTACTTTCCTGATCACTCTATTGAAGCAAAACAAAAACACTGTTGCCTTTCAATATACAGTCCATTCGGAAAGTACTCAGACCCCTTGGTTTATTGCCACATTTTGTTACATTACAGCCTTATTCTAAAATGGATTAAATAAAACATTTTTCCCTCATCAATCTACACACAATACCCCATAATGACAAAGTGAAAACAGTTTTTTAGAATTTTTTGCTAATGTATTTACATAAGTATTCAGACCGTTTGCTATGAGACTCCAAATTGAGCTCAGGTGCATCCTGTTTCCTGTTTCTTTGAGATGTTTCTACAACTTGATTGGAGTCCACCTGTGGTAAATTCAATTGATTGGACATGATTTGGAAAGGCCAACACCTGTCTATATAAAGGTCCCACAGTTGACAGTACATGTCAGAGCAAAAACCAAGCCATGAGGTCGATGGAAATGTCTGTAGAGCTCAGAGACAGGATTGTGTCGAGGCACAGATTTGGGGGAAGGGCCCTAAAAGATATCTGCAGCATTGAATGTCATAATAAACAATAATGTGAAATGGAGACACAATCTGGTGTATCTCCTAACGTCGAGATGACGGCAGGTGTTTACATAAAAAGTAGCTACAAATATTCACATTTCATTAAAAACTTCAAAGAAATAGTTTCAACGGTAATGATGGTGTTGAAATACTGTCCCGTAGCTATTTCCAAATACCCCGGTATGTGGAATGTATGGTACACCGTCCAATTCTACCACACAAACACACACACATAAACACACACGCACACACTGACACAGACACAGACATTGACACACACACACAGTCGAAAAAGCTGTTAGGCTGCATTTATACAGGCAGACCAATTTCTGATATTTTTGACCAATCATACACACACACACACACACACACACACACACACACACACACACACACACACACACACACACACACACACACACACACACACACACACACACACACACACACACACACACACACACACACACACAGCAGTACTTACTCTGTAACCTCCTCAGTGACAGTGTGTTCCACCTGTAGTCTGGAGTTGACTTCTATGAAGTAATGTTTCCCGTGTTTATCCACAAGGAACTCCACAGTGCCCGCATTCTCATAGCCGACCTGTAGGGGGAGATATAACATGTTAACATATAACAGAAACCTGTTAGCATTCTAATAGCCAACCTGTAGGGGGAGATATAACATGTTAACATATAACAGAAACCTGTTAGCATTCTCATAGCCGACCTGTAGGGGGAAATATAACAGAAACCTGTCAGCTTTCTCATAGCCGACCTGTAGGGGGAGATATAACATGTTAACATATAACAGAAACCTGTTAGCATTCTCATAGCCGACCTGTAGGGGGAGATATAACAGAAACCTGTTAGCATTCTAATAGCCGACCTGTATGGGGAGATATAACAGAAACCTGTTAGCATTCTAATAGCCGACCTGTATGGGGAGATATAACAGAAACCTGTTAGCATTCTAATAGCCAACCTGTATGGGGAGATATAACAGAAACCTGTTAGCATTCTAATAGCCAACCTGTAGGGGGAGATATAACATAAGCCTGTTAGCATTCTCATAGCCAACCTGTAGGGGGAGATATAACAGAAACCTGTTAGCATTCTAATAGCCAACCTGTAGGGGGAGATATAACAGAAACCTGTTAGCATTCTAATAGCCAACCTGTAGGGGGAGATATAACAGAAACCTGTTAGCATTCTAATAGCCAACCTGTAGGGGGAGATATAACAGAAACCTGTTAGCATTCTCATAGCCAACCTGTAGGGGGAGATATAACATGTTAACATATAACAGAAACCTGTTAGCATTCTCATAGCCGACCTGTAGGGGGAGATATAACAGAAACCTGTTAACATTCTCATAGCCAACCTTTAGGGGGAGATATAACAGAAACCTGTTAGCATTCTAATAGCCAACCTGTAGGGGGAGATATAACAGAAACCTGTTAGCATTCTAATAGCCAACCTGTATGGGGAGATATAACAGAAACCTGTTAGCATTCTAATAGCCAACCTGTAGGGGGAGATATAACAGAAACCTGGTAGCATTTTCATAGCCAACCTGTAGGGGGAGATATAACAGAAACCTGGTAGCATTTTCATAGCCAAACTGGATATAACAGAGAGCCGTTAGTAAATATACCATATTATTATTATTATCTGTTATACACCATGCCTGCGTTCTCATAGACAATTTTCAGGAGGCGTTATAACAAACTGCATTGTCCCAGCCAACCTACAGTACTGTATATGGGGCACATCAATTAGTACACAGTGCATTCGGAAAGTACTCAGACCCCTTGGTTTCTTGCCACCTTTTATTACGTTACATCCTAATTCTAAAATTGATTTAAAAAATACATGTTTTCCTTATCAATCTACACACAATACCCCATAATGACAAATTGAAAACAAGCTTTTTGAAATGTTTGCAAATGTACAATTTTAATAAACGGATACCTTATTTACATAAGTATTCAGACCCTTTGCTATGAGACTCGAAGTTGAGTTCAGTTGCGTCCTGTTTCCATTGATCGTCCTTGAGCTGTTTGTGCAACTTGATTGTTCCACCTGTGGTAAATTCAACTGATTGGACTTGATTCGGAAAAGGCACACACCTGTCTATATAAGGTCCCACAGTTGACAGTGCATGTCAGAGCAAAAACCAAGACATGAAGTCAAAGGAATTGTCAGTAGAGCTCCGAGACAGGATTGTGTCAAAGCACAGATCTGGGGAAGGTCCCCAAGAACACAGTGGCCTCCATCATTCTTTAGTGGAAGAAGTAAGGTACACCTTTCAACAGAACACCGACCTAAGCACACAGCCAAGACAACGCAGGAGTGACTTCGGGACAAGTCTCTGAATGTCCTTGAGTGGCCCAGTCTGAGTCCGGACCCAATCGAACATCTCTGGAGAGACCTGAAAATAGCTGTGCAGCGGCGCTCCCCATCCAACCTGACAGAGCTTGAGAGGATCTGCAGAGAAGAAATGGAGAAACTCCCCAAATACAGGTGTGCCAAGATTGTAGCGTCATACCCCAGAAGTCTCAAGGCTGTAATCGTTGCGAAAGGTGCTTCAACAAAGTACTGAGTAAAGGGTCTGAATACTTAAGTATATGTGATATTAAAGTTTTTTTTCCATACATTTTCAAATATTTCTAAAAAACAGTTTTTGCTTTGTCATTATAGGGTAATGTGTGTAGATTGATGAGGGGGAAGAAACGATTTAATCCATTTTAGAATAAGGATGTAACGTAACAACATGTTGGAAAAAGTCAAGGGGTCTGAATACTTTCCGAAGGTACTGTATATGTTTAAATATGTACATTAAAAAAAAGCTCTTTCAAAGTCAAGAAAACAGCTAAACCAGTATGTTAAACATTAAGCCTCAGTGTTGCGTCTAGAGAAATGCTGGTGGAAGATGCTAATCGTTAGCATTCTGTTAAACATTAGACCTCAGTGTTGCGTGTGTGTGTGTGTGTGTGTGTGTGTGTGTGTGTGTGTGTGTGTGTGTGTGTGTGTGTGTGTGTGTGTGTGTGTGTGTGTGTGTGTGTGTGTGTGTGTATGATTATTCCACCCTGTAGCGCCATAACACCTGAAGCATCATCTAAGCTGAATCAGGTGTGTTCAATAACCTGCAAGCACACACACACACACACACACACACACACACACACACACACACACACACACACTGCAGCCCTTGTTGGCCTATATAGAGGGAGGGAGGGAGGGAGGGAGGGAGGGAGGGAGGGAGGGAGGGAGGGAGGGAGGGAGGGAGGGAGGGAGGGACCCAAAAACTGTGACTGACCCAAAATTAAGGAAAGCCCTCAGATTACATAGACCCACAAAGAATTAGAAAACAAATCCAATTTTGATAGACACCCATATCTACTGGTTGAAATACCACAGTGATTACCTGTTTACCTGTTGCCACAAGAAAAGGGCAACCAGTGAAGAACAAACACCATTGTAAATACAACTCATATTTATGTTTATTTATTTTCCCTTTTGTACTTTAACTATTTGCACATCGTTACAACACTGTATATATAATTTTATATTCATTTATTTCACTTTTGTTTACCCATTTGCTTTGGTAATGGTAACATAGGGAGGGAAGGAGGGAGGGACGGGAGACGGAGAGAGAACGACAAAGTGACAGAGAGAGAAAGAGGGAGAGAGAGAAAGCGTGGGAAATGGGTAGCTAGGTCAGGGAATGCCAGAGGGTATGGTACATCATGTGTGTCTATGCAACACAGAGGTAAATCTATCAATCGATCAATATCATTATGCGGTTAAATGGGTTGAGAGGTCACGAAGGGAATTTAGGGTTACGAACAGGTTTATAACAGGTTTATAACAGGTTTATAACAGGTTTATAACAGGTTTATAACAGGTTTAGAACAAGTTTAGAACAAGTTTAGAACAAGTTTAGAACAGGTTTAGAACAAGTTTAGGACAGGTTTAGAACTGGTTAATAACATGTTTAGAACAGGTTTAGAACAAGTTTAGAACAGGTTTAGAACAGGTTTAGAGCAGGTTTAGGACAGGTTTAGAACAAGTTTAGAGCAGGTTAAGAACAAGTTTAGAGCAGGTTTAGAACAGGTTTAGAACAAGTTTAGAACAGGTTTAGAACAGGTTTAGAACAGGTTTAGAACAAGTTTAGGACAGGTTTAGGACAGGTTAAGAACAAGTTTAGAGCAGGTTTAGAACAAGTTTAGAACAGGTTTAGAACAAGTTTAGAACAGGTTAAGAACTAGTTTAGAGCAGGTTTAGAACATGTTTAGAACAGGTTTAGAACAGGTTTAGAACAAGTTTAGAACAGGTTTAGAACAGGTTTAGAGCAGGTTTAGGACAGGTTTAGAACAGGTTTAGAACAGGTTTAGAACAGGTTTAGAACAAGTTTAGGACAGGTTTAGGACAGGTTAAGAACAAGTTTAGAGCAGGTTTAGAACAAGTTTAGAACAGGTTTAGAACAGGTTAAGAACTAGTTTAGAGCAGGTTTAGAACATGTTTAGAACAGGTTTAGAACAGGTTTAGAACAAGTTTAGAGCAGGTTAAGAACAAGTTTAGAGCAGGTTTAGAACAGGTTTATGACAGGTTTGGAAAAACAATTTTCCTTCCAGATTCATCTCTCCCTCTCTCCCTCCCACCCTCTCTCTCTCTCTGTCCCTCTTTCCCACCCATCCTCCCTCCCTCTTCCCCTGTCAGTAGGAATTGAGGATAATCTGAGCCAAATGTCAAAGTATCTGATCCAATTTCTTTTCACACACACACGCATACACACACACACACTTAGTTTGATCCAAATTCTCTGTGCAATTCATCGCTGCATGCTACGTAATCCTATCCATGACAAGCATTGCCAAGAGCAGAAACACACACACGCACACACACACACAAATACACACACACATGCGTGCTCATGTCAATATGCCGACACATATTTTCTAGGAATCTGTTCTATTTTATCTCCTCTATTCCGTCACTATTTTATCTCCTCTATTCCGTCACTATTTTATCTCCTCTATTCTGTCACTATTTTATCTCCTCTATTCTGTCATTATTTTATCTCCTCTATTCTGTCATTATTTTATCTCCTCTATTCTGTCACTATTTTATCTCCTCTATTCTGTCATTATTTTATCTCCTCTATTCTGTCACTATTTTATCTCCTCTATTCCGTCACTATTTTATCTCCTCTATTCTGTCATTATTTTATCTCCTCTATTCTGTCGCTATTGAAAGGTAAGAGGAGAGGAGGAAAGAAAAGGAGGGGGTTGGAGAGGGGAGGTGAGAAGGGTGGAGAAGAGACAGAGATGAGAGGAGTGAAGATCGAGAGACAGATGGCTGTGGTTAGGATGGAAGGATGGAGAGATGAAGAGGTAGGGTAGGTAGAGAGAGATGGAGCGATGTAGGGATGGAGAAGTGGAGAGAGATTGAGGGATGGAGGGAGGGATGGAGAGGTAGAGAGGTAGAGAGAGATGGAGGGATGGAGAGGTGGAGAGGTAGAGAGATGGAGGGATGGAGAGGTAGAGAGAGATGGAGGGATGGAGACATAGAGAGGTAGAGAGAGATGGAGGGATGGACAGGTAGAGAGGTAGAGAGAGATGGAGGGATGGACAGGTAGAGAGGTAGAGAGAGATGGAGGGATGGAGAGGTAGAGAGGTAGAGAGAGATGGAGGGATGGACAGGTAGAGAGGTACAGAGAGATGGAGGGATGGACAGGTAGAGAGGTAGAGAGAGATGGAGGGATGGAGAGGTAGAGAGGTAGAAAGAGATGGAGGGTTGGAGACGTGGAGGTAGAGAGAGATGGAGGGTTGGAGACGTGGAGGTAGAGAGAGATGAGAAAGGTTTAGTATTATATATATATTTTTTAAACTAGCGTTGACTTCTGATAGCTACTTTATTTATGAGAAATGTACTTACTGTGACTATGCTATGTGGTTGAGTCACCTAGCTATCTTATGATGAATGCACTAACAGTAAGTCGCTCTGGATACGAGCGTCTGCTAAATGACTAAAATGTATTGTAATGTAAATGTAGAAAGAGAGAGAGCGAGAGAGGGAGAGAGAGAGGGGGCGAGAGCGAGAGAGAGAAACAGGGACAGAGAGAGCGAGAACGAGAGTAAGGAAGAAAATTAACTTAACCAAACCCTGTGTTTGACAATCTCTGGGCAGAACTGTTGTCACCATAGCAACCCGCCTTATCAACCCGTCAAATAAAACAACATGAAACATGGTTACCATGGTGATACGCTATAATGTATACGTTATCTTCATCTGCATTCGTTTCATTGGATTTTATTCTCCCTTTCTTTTGTTTTCCTTCTTGTGTTCATGTTTTTCTTTCTCATCTCTTGTCGCTCTCTTTCCCTCTCCCTCATTCCCTCTCCCTCCCTCTCCCTCTCCTTCCCTCTCCTTCTCCTTCTCCCTCTCCCCCCTCCTCTCCCTTTCTGACACACCAGGCCTAATAACACAGACACAAACATAGAAAAGTGAGAATGGCGCTGGACTGAATAGGGCTCGTGACCAATGTGTTTATATGTGTTTTTCTTCACAGATATATTTCTACGTTTTTTATGTTTCTGACATTGTTTCCAATGACCGAAAAGAGCTTCTGGACATACCGCTCGCCCTAATCCCCAGAGACGGCGATATAGAGACTGACATGAGGGCACCCTGATGAAACTACAGTGGTGAGTAAACCCTCTGTTCTGTTGGCGAATGGACAATCACTGGAGAATAAACTGGACGAGGCGACGTAAGAGACTATCCTATCAACGGGACCTGAAGAAACTGTACTTGTCACGCCCTGACCTTAGAGAGCCTTTTTATTTAGTTTTTCTATTTCTTTGTTGGCCGGGTAGGGTTCCCAATCAGAGGCAGCTGTTTATCGTTGTCTCTGATTGGGAATCATACTTAGGCAGCCTGTTTTCCACCCTAGTTTGTGGGATCTTGTTTTTGCACTGTTTGTAGGTAACCTGCAGAACGTTACGTTTGTTCATTCTTTTTTTTCTTTTTTTTGGTGTTCATCCTAATAAAGAAAGATTACGTTTACCACGCTGCGCCTTGGTCCACTCTTCATACCACCAACGAGAGCCGTAACAGAAGATCCCACCACAAACGGACCAAGCAGTGTGGCCTGGAGGAGCAGACATCCTGGACATGGGAGGAGATCCTGGACGGGAAGGGATCCTGGACATGGGAGGAGATCCTGGACGGGAAGGGATCCTGGACATGGGAGGAGATCCTGGACGGGAAGGGATCCTGGACATGGGAGGAGATCCTGGACGGGAAGGGATCCTGGACGGGAAGGGATCCTGGACATGGGAGGAGATCCTGGACGGGAAGGGATCCTGGACATGGGAGATCCTGGACTGGAAGGGATCCTGGACATGGGAGGAGATCCTGGACGGGAAGGGATCCTGGACATGGGAGATCCTGGCTGGAAAAGATCACCTTCCATGGAAGCAGAAGGAGCAACAGCGACGACGCTGGGGTTCGCGACCACAAAGACAACCCAAAGGACAGCCCGAAAAACATTTTTTGGAGGGGGCACACGGGGAGGTCGGCGGTGCCGAGGTGTGAAGCAGAGCCAGAGCCCGCCTGGGATTCAATAGAACAGTGCGAGTAGGGATACAGGAGAATGGAGTTGGCGAGGAGTATGCGGCAACGTAGGCGTTTGGAGGTGCGTGTCACCAGCCTGGTACCACCAGTGCCGGCCCCACGCACCAAGCTTCCGGCGAAAGTTCCCAGTCCAGTGATGATCCATGGCCCGAAGCCTCCAGTGATGATCCATGGCCCGAAGCCTCCAGTGATGATCCATGGCCCGAAGCCTCCAGTGATGATCCATGGCACGAAACCTCCAGTGATGATCCATGGCACGAAGCCTCCAGTGATGATCCATGGCACGAAGCCTCCAGTGATGATCCATGGCACGAAGCCTCCAGTGATGATCCATGGCACGAAGCCTCCAGTGATGATCCATGGCACGAAGCCTCCAGTGATGATCCATGGCACGAAGCCTCCAGTGATGATCCATGGCACGAAGCCTCCAGTGATGATCCATGGCACGAAGCCTCCAGTGATGATCCATGGCACGAAGCCTCCAGTGATGATCCATGGCACGGAGCCTGCAGTGATGATCCATGGCCCGGAGCCTGCACAGAGGATCCATTGCACGAAGCCTCCAGCGTTGATCCGCAGTCCAGAGCCTCCAGTGACAGTTTCCATTCCGGAGCCTCCAGCGACGATCCCCACTCCGGAGCCTCCAGCGACGGTCCCCAGTCCAGAGCTTCCAGCGACGGTCCCCAGTCCGGAGCCTCCAGCGACGATCCCCAGTCCGGAGCCTCCAGCGACGATCCCCAGTCCGGGGCCTCCAGCGACGATCCCCAGTCCGGGGCCTCCAGCGACGATCCTCAGTCCGGGGCCTGCAACGAGGGTCCTCAGTCCGGGGCCTGCAGCGAGGGTCCCCAGTCCGGGGCCTGCAACGAGGTCCCCAGTCCGGGGCCTGCAACGAGGACCCCAGTCCGGAGCCTCCAGCGACGACCCCAGTCCGGGGCCTCCAGCGACGATCCCCAGTCCGGGGCCTCCAGCGACGATCCCCAGTCCGGGGCCTGCAGCGAGGGTCCCCAGTCCGGGGCCTGCTGCGAGGGTCCCCAGTCCGGGGCCTGCTGCGAGGGTCCCCAGTCCGGGGCCTGCTGCGAGGGTCCCCAGTCCGGGGTCGGCGACGAGGGTCCCCGCACCAGAGGCGCCACCAAAGTTAGGGGAGCCAGAGGTGGAGTGGGGTCTGCGTCCCGCACCGGAGCCGCCACCAAAGTAGATGCCCATCCTGACACTCCCCTATAGGTTCAGGTTTGCGGCCGGGAGTCCACACCTTTTGGGGGGGAGGGGGGTACTGTCACGCCCTGACCTTAGAGAGCTATTTTATTTCTCTATTTTGTTAGGTCAGGCTGTGATGTGGGGTGGGCATTCTATGTGTTGTATTTCTGTGGGTTTGGCCGAGTGTGGTTCCCAATCAGAGGCAGATGTCTTTCGTTGTCTCTGATTGGGGATCATACTTAGGCAGCCCTTTTCCCTCCTTCAGTGTGGGTTGTTGTCTTTGTTAATGGCAGGTATAGCCTTACCGAGCTTCACGTTTTTTTTGTTAATAAAAGAATGTACGCTTACCACGCTACACCTTGGTCCGGTCATTTGCACGAAGACGACGCTCGTGACAGATCCTGAATAGCTTCAACCCCCAATCTATAAGACTGCTAAATAGTTAGTTAAAATAGTTAGTTAAATAGTTAGTTAAATAGTTAGTTAAAATAGTTAGTTAAATAGTTAGCTAAATAGTTTGTTAAAATCGTTCGTTAAATAGTTCGTTAATGTAGTTAAATATTTACCTAAATAGTTAGCTAAATAGTTAGTTAAATAGATAGCTAAAATAGTTAACCAAATAGCTATCCGGTTCCTTATTGCACTAACTATCTTTGACTCATCACATACGCTGCTGCTACTGTTTACTATCTATCCTGTTCACTTCAGCCCAGTCACTTTATTCCTAGTTATATGTACATATCTACCTCAACTACATCGTTCCCCTGCGCATTGACTCAGTACTGGTACCCTGTGTATAAAGCCGTGTTATCATTACTCATTGACTCAGTACTGGTACCACGTGTATAAAGCCATGGTATCATTACTCATTGACTCAGTACTGGTACCACGTGTATAAAGCCATGTTATCATTACTCAGTACTGGTACCCCGTGTATAAAGCCATGTTATCATTACTCATGGACTCAGTACTGGTACCACGTGTATAAAGCCATGATATCATTACTAATGGACTCAGTACTGGTACCCCATGTATAAAGCCATGATATCATTACTCAGTACTGGTACCCCGTGTATAAAGCCATGTTATCATTACTCAGTACTGGTACCCCGTGTATAAAGCCATGTTATCATTACTCATGGACTCAGTACTGGTACCCCGTGTATAAAGCCATGATATCATTACTCATGGACTCAGTACTGGTACCACGTGTATAAAGCCATGATATCATTACTCATGGACTCAGTACTGGTACCACGTGCATAAAGCCATGATATCATTACTCAGTACTGGTACCCCGTGTATAAAGCCATGTTATCATTACTCATGGACTCAGTACTGGTACCACGTGTATAAAGCCATGTTAGCATTGACTCAGTACTGGTACCCCGTGTATAAATCCATGTTATCATTACTCATTGACTCAGTACTGGTTCCCTGTGTATAAAGCCATGTTAGCATTACTCAGTACTGGTTCCCCGTGTATAAATCCATGTTATCATTAACTCAGTACTGGTACCCCATGTATAAATCCATGTTATCATTACTCAGTACTGGTTCCCCGTGTATAAATCCATGTTACCATTACTCAGTACTGGTACCCCGTGTATAAAGCCATGTTATCATTACTCAGTACTGGTTCCCCGTGTATAAATCCATGTTATCATTACTCAGTACTGGTTCCCCGTGTATAAATCCATGGTATCATTACTCAGTACTGGTTCCCCGTGTATAAAGGCATGTTATCATTACTCAGTATTGGTACCCCGTGTATAAATTCATGGTATAATTACTCATTGACTCAGTACTGGTTCCCCGTGTATAAAGCCATGTTATCATTACTCATTGACTCAGTACTGGTACCGCGTGTATAAAGCCATGTTATCATTACGCATTGACTCAGTACTGGTACCCCGTGTATAAATCCATGTTATCATTGACTCAGTACTGGCACCCTGTGTATAAATCCATGTTATCATTAGCTCAGTACTGGTACCCCGTGTATAAAGCCATGTTATCATTGACTCAGTACTGGTTCCCTGTGTATAAAGCCATGTTATCATTACTCATTGACTCAGTACTGGTACCCTGTGTATAAAGCCATGTTATCATTACGCATTGACTCAGTACTGGTACCCCGTGTATAAATCCATGTTATCATTGACTCAGTACTGGTACCCCGTGTATAAATCCATGTTATAATTACTCAGTACTGGTTCCCCGTGTATAAAGCCATGTTATCATTACTCAGTACTGGTTCCCCGTGTATAAATCCATGTTATCATTACTCAGTACTGGTACCCCGTGCATAAAGCCATGTTATCATTACTCAGTATTGGTACCTCGTGTATAAATCCATGGTATCATTAGTCATTGACTCAGTACTGGTACCCCGTGTATAAAGCCATGTTATCATTACTCAGTACTGGTTCCCCGTGTATAAATCCATGTTATCATTACTCAGTACTGGTTCCCCGTGTATAAAGCCATGTTATCATTACTCAGTACTGGTTTCCCGTGTATAAATCCATGTTATCATTACTCAGTACTGGTTCCCTGTGTATAAATCCATGTTATCATTACTCAGTACTGGTTCCTCGTGTATAAATCCATGTTATCATTACTCAGTACTGGTACCCCGTGTATAAAGCCATGTTATCATTACTCATGGACTCAGTACTGGTACAACGTGTATAAAGCCATGATATCATTACTCATGGACTCAGTACTGGTACCCCGTGTATAAAGCCATGATATCATTACTCAGTACTGGTACCCCGTGTATAAAGCCATGTTATCATTACTCAGTACTGGTACCCCGTGTATAAAGCCATGTTATCATTACTCATGGACGCAGTACTGGTACCACGTGTATAAAGCCATGTTATCATTACTCATGGACTCAGTACTGGTACCCCGTGTATAAAGCCATGATATCATTACTCATGGACTCAGTACTGGTACCACGTGTATAAAGCCATGATATCATTACTCATGGACTCAGTACTGGTACCACGTGTATAAAGCCATGATATCATTACTCAGTACTGGTACCCCGTGTATAAAGCCATGTTATCATTACTCATGGACTCAGTACTGGTACCACGTGTATAAAGCCATGTTAGCATTGACTCAGTACTGGTACCCCGTGTATAAATCCATGTTATCATTACTCATTGACTCAGTACTGGTTCCCTGTGTATAAAGCCATGTTAGCATTACTCAGTACTGGTTCCCCGTGTATAAATCCATGTTATCATTAACTCAGTACTGGTACCCCATGTATAAATCCATGTTATCATTACTCAGTACTGGTTCCCCGTGTATAAATCCATGGTATCATTACTCAGTACTGGTTCCCCGTGTATAAAGCCATGTTATCATTACTCAGTATTGGTACCCCGTGTATAAATCCATGGTATCATTACTCATTGACTCAGTACTGGTTCCCCGTGTATAAAGCCATGGTATCATTACTCAGTACTGGTTCCCCTTGTATAAAGCCATGTTATCATTACTCAGTATTGGTACCCCGTGTATAAAGCCATGTTATCATTACGCATTGACTCAGTACCTGTACCCCATGTATAAAGCCATGTTATCATTGACTCAGTACTGGTACCCCGTGTATAAAGCCATGTTATCATTACGCATTGACTCAGTACTGGTAACCCGTGTATACATCCATGTTATCATTGACTCAGTACTGGCACCCCGTGTATAAATCCATGTTATAATTACTCAGTACTGGTTCCCCGTGTATAAAGCCATGTTATCATTACTCAGTACTGGTTCCCCGTGTATAAATCCATGGTATCATTACTCAGTACTGGTACCCCGTGCATAAAGCCATGTTATCATTACTCAGTATTGGTACCCCGTGTATAAATCCATGGTATCATTAGTCATTGACTCAGTACTGGTACCCCGTGTATAAAGCCATGTTATCATTACTCAGTACTGGTTCCCCGTGTATAAATCCATGTTATCATTACTCAGTACTGGTTCCCCGTGTATAAAGCCATGTTATCATTACTCAGTACTGGTTCCCCATGTATAAATCCATGCTATCATTACTCAGTACTGGTTCCCTGTGTATAAAGCCATGTTATCATTACTCAGTACTGGTTCCCCGTGTATATATCCATGTTATCATTACTCAGTACTGGTTCCCCGTGTATAAATCCATGTTATCATTACTCAGTACTGGTTCCCCGTGTATAAATCCATGTTATCATTGACTCAGTACTGGTTCCCCGTGTATAAATCCATGTTATCATGACTCAGTACTGGTTCCATGTGTATAAATCCAGGTTATCATTACTCAGTACTGGTTCCTCGTGTATAAATCCATGTTATCATTACTCAGTACTGGTTCCCCGTGTATAAATCCATGTTATCATGACTCAGTACTGGTACCCCGTGTATAAAGCCATGTTATCATTACGCATGGACTCAGTACTGGTACCACGTGTATAAAGCCATGACATCATTACTCATGGACTCAGTACTGGTACCCCGTGTATAAAGCCATGATATCATTACTCAGTACTGGTACCCTGTGTATAAAGCCATGTTATCATTACTCAGTACTGGTACCCCGTGTATAAAGCCATGTTATCATTACTCATGGACTCAGTACTGGTACCACGTGTATAAAGCCATGTTATCATTACTCATGGACTCAGTACTGGTACCCCGTGTATAAAGCCATGATATCATTACTCATGGACTCAGTACTGGTACCACGTGTATAAAGCCATGATATCATTACTCATGGACTCAGTACTGGTACCACGTGTATAAAGCCATGATATCATTACTCAGTACTGGTACCCCGTGTATAAAGCCATGTTATCATTACTCATGGACTCAGTACTGGTATCACGTGTATAAAGCCATGTTAGCATTGACTCAGTACTGGTACCTCGTGTGTAAATCCATGTTATCATTACGCATTGACTCAGTACTGGTACCCCATGTATAAAGCCATGTTATCATTGACTCAGTACTGGTTCCCCGTGTATAAAGCCATGTTATCATTACTCATTGACTCAGTACTGGTACCACGTGTATAAAGCCATGTTATCATTACTCAGTACTGGTTCCCCGTGTATATATCCATGTTATCATTACTCAGTACTGGTTCCCCGTGTATAAATCCATGTTATCATTACTCAGTACTGGTTCCTCGTGTATAAATCCATGTTATCATTACTCGGTACTGGTTCCCCGTGTATAAATCCATGTTATCATGACTCAGTACTGGTTCCATGTGTATAAATCCATGTTATCATTACTCAGTACTGGTTCCTCGTGTATAAATCCATGTTATCATTACTCAGTACTGGTACCCCGTGTATAAAGCCATGTTATCATTACTCATGGACTCAGTACTGGTACCACGTGTATAAAGCCATGATATCATTACTCATGGACTCAGTACTGGTACCCCGTGTATAAAGCCATGATATCATTACTCATGGACTCAGTACTGGTACCACGTGTATAAAGCCATGATATCATTACTCATGGACTCAGTACTGGTACCACGTGTATAAAGCCATGATATCATTACTCAGTACTGGTACCCCGTGTATAAAGCCATGTTATCATTACTCATGGACTCAGTACTGGTATCACGTGTATAAAGCCATGTTAGCATTGACTCAGTACTGGTACCTCGTGTGTAAATCCATGTTATCATTACGCATTGACTCAGTACTGGTACCCCATGTATAAAGCCATGTTATCATTGACTCAGTACTGGTTCCCCGTGTATAAAGCCATGTTATCATTACTCATTGACTCAGTACTGGTACCACGTGTATAAAGCCATGTTATCATTACTCAGTACTGGTTCCCCGTGTATATATCCATGTTATCATTACTCAGTACTGGTTCCCCGTGTATAAATCCATGTTATCATTACTCAGTACTGGTTCCTCGTGTATAAATCCATGTTATCATTACTCGGTACTGGTTCCCCGTGTATAAATCCATGTTATCATGACTCAGTACTGGTTCCATGTGTATAAATCCATGTTATCATTACTCAGTACTGGTTCCTCGTGTATAAATCCATGTTATCATTACTCAGTACTGGTACCCCGTGTATAAAGCCATGTTATCATTACTCATGGACTCAGTACTGGTACCACGTGTATAAAGCCATGATATCATTACTCATGGACTCAGTACTGGTACCCCGTGTATAAAGCCATGATATCATTACTCAGTACTGGTACCCCGTGTATAAAGCCATGTTATCATTACTCAGTACTGGTACCCCGTGTATAAAGCCATGTTATCATTACTCATGGACGCAGCACTGGTACCACGTGTATAAAGCCATGTTATCATTACTCATGGACTCAGTACTGGTACCACGTGTATAAAGCCATGATATCATTACTCAGTACTGGTACCCTGTGTATAAAGCATTGTTATCATTACTCATGGACTCAGTACTGGTACCACGTGTATAAAGCCATGTTAGCATTGACTCAGTACTGGTACCCCGTGTATAAATCCATGTTATCATTACTCATTGACTCAGTACTGGTTCCCTGTGTATAAAGCCATGTTAGCATTACTCAGTACTGGTTCCCCGTGTATAAATCCATGTTATCATTAACTCAGTACTGGTACCCCATGTATAAATCCATGTTATCATTACTCAGTACTGGTTCCCTGTGTATAAATCCATGTTACCATTACTCAGTACTGGTACCCCGTGTATAAAGCCATGTTATCATTACTCAGTACTGGTTCCCCGTGTATAAATCCATGTTATCATTACTCAGTACTGGTTCCCCGTGTATAAATCCATGGTATCATTACTCAGTACTGGTTCCCCGTGTATAAAGCCATGTTATCATTACTCAGTATTGGTACCCCGTGTATAAATCGATGTTATCATTACGCAGTACTGGTTCCTCGTGTATAAATCCATGTTATCATTACTCGGTACTGGTTCCCTGTGTATAAATCCATGTTATCATGACTCAGTACTGGTTCCATGTGTATAAATCCATGTTATCATTACTCAGTACTGGTTCCTCGTGTATAAATCCATGTTATCATTACTCAGTACTGGTACCCCGTGTATAAAGCCATGTTATCATTACTCATGGACTCAGTACTGGTACCACGTGTATAAAGCCATGATATCATTACTCATGGACTCAGTACTGGTACCCCGTGTATAAAGCCATGATATCGTTACTCAGTACTGGTACCCCGTGTATAAAGCCATGTTATCATTACTCAGTACTGGTACCCCGTGTATAAAGCCATGGTATCATTACTCATGGACGCAGTACTGGTACCACGTGTTTAAAGCCATGTTATCATTACTCATGGACTCAGTACTGGTACACTGTGTATAAAGCCATGATATCATTACTCATGGACTCAGTACTGGTACCACGTGTATAAAGCCATGATATCATTACTCATGGACTCAGTACTGGTACCACGTGTATAAAGCCATGATATCATTACTCAGTACTGGTACCCCGTGTATAAAGCCATGTTATCATTACTCATGGACTCAGTACTGGTACCACGTGTATAAAGCCATGTTAGCATTGACTCAGTACTGGTACCCCGTGTATAAATCCATGTTATCATTAACTCAGTACTGGTACCCCATGTATAAATCCATGTTATCATTACTCAGTACTGGTTCCCTGTGTATAAATCCATGTTACCATTACTCAGTACTGGTACCCCATGTATAAATCCATGTTATCATTACTCAGTACTGGTTCCCCGTGTATAAATCCATGTTATCATTACTCAGTACTGGTTCCCCGTGTATAAATCCATGGTATCATTACTCAGTACTGGTTCCCCGTGTATAAAGCCATGTTATCATTACTCAGTATTGGTACCCCGTGTATAAATCCATGTTATCATTACGCAGTACTGGTTCCTCGTGTATAAATCCATGTTATCATTACTCGGTACTGGTTCCCTGTGTATAAATCCATGTTATCATGACTCAGTACTGGTTCCATGTGTATAAATCCATGTTATCATTACTCAGTACTGGTTCCTCGTGTATAAATCCATGTTATCATTACTCAGTACTGGTACCCCGTGTATAAAGCCATGTTATCATTACTCATGGACGCAGTACTGGTACCACGTGTATAAAGCCATGTTATCATTACTCATGGACTCAGTACTGGTACCCCGTGTATAAAGCCATGATATCATTACTCATGGACTCAGTACTGGTACCACGTGTATAAAGCCATGATATCATTACTCATGGACTCAGTACTGGTACCACGTGTATAAAGCCATGATATCATTACTCAGTACTGGTACCCCGTGTATAAAGCCATGTTATCATTACTCATGGACTCAGCACTGGTACCACGTGTATAAAGCCATGTTAGCATTGACTCAGTACTGGTACCCCGTGTATAAATCCATGTTATCATTAACTCAGTACTGGTACCCCATGTATAAATCCATGTTATCATTACTCAGTACTGGTTCCCTGTGTATAAATCCATGTTACCATTACTCAGTACTGGTACCCCGTGTATAAAGCCATGTTATCATTACTCAGTACTGGTTCCCCGTGTATAAATCCATGTTATCATACTCAGTACTGGTTCCCCGTGTATAAATCCATGGTATCATTAACTCAGTACTGGTACCCCATGTATAAATCCATGTTATCATTACTCATACTGGTTCCCTGTGTATAAATCCATGTTACCATTACTCAGTACTGGTACCCCGTGTATAAGCCATGTTATCATTACTCAGTACGGGTTCCCCGTGTATAAATCCATGTTATCATTACTCAGTACTGCGTTCACCGTGTATAAATCCATGGTATCATTACTCAGTACTGGTTCCCGTTTATAAAGCCATGTTATCATTACTCAGTATGGTACCCGTGTATAAATCCATGTTATCAGTATGCAGTACTGGTTCCTCGTGTATAAATCCATGTTATCATTACTCGGTACTGGGTTCCCTGTGTATAAATCCATGTTATCATGACTCAGTACTGGGTCCATGTGTATAAATCCATGTTATCATTACTCAGTACTGGTTCCCCGGTATAAAGCCAGTTATCATACTCAGTATTGGTACCCCGTGTATAAAGCCATGTTATCATGACTCAGTTACTGTCCCCGTGTATAAAGCCATGTTATCATACGCATTGACTCAGTACTGGTACCCGTGTGTATAAAGCCATGATCATTACGCATTGACTCAGTACTGGTACCCCGTGTATAAAGCCATGTTATCATTACGCATTGACTCAGTACTGGTACCCCGTGTATAAATCCATGTTATCATTAACTCAGTACTGGTACCCCGTGTATAAAGCAATGTTATCATTGACTCAGTACTGGTTCCCCGTGTATAAAGCCATGTTATCATTACTCATTGACTCAGTACTGGTACCCTGTGTATAAAGCCATGTTATCATTACGCATTGACTCAGTACTGGTACCCTGTGTTTAAATCCATGTTATCATTGACTCAGTAATGTACCCCGTGTTATAAATCCATGTTATCATTACTCAGTACTGGTTCCCCGTGTATAAAGCCATGTTATCATTATCCAGTACTGGTTCCCCGTGTATAAATCCATGTTATCATTACTCAGTACTGGTACCCCGTGCATAAAGCCATGTTATCATTACTCAGTATTGGTATTGAATATATTGTGATCTATTGCACGAATACACACACACACACACACACACACACACACACACTTCTCCACTCCCCATATTCTGTAAATTGTCAACAAGACGAGTCCCCGATACAATCTAGTCTTCAAGACACTGCTCCTTCTACTACATCTGTACAGTTCTCTCTCTCTCATCTTCTCCCTGTCTCCTCCTCAACTTTAGTGTGTGTGTGTGTGTGTGTGTGTGTGTGTGTGTGTGTGTGTGTGTGTGTGTGTGTGTGTGTGTGTGTGTGTGTGTGTGTGTGTGTGTGTGTGTGTGTGTGTGTGTGTGTGTGTGTGTGTGTGTGTGTGATTCGTTTCTGCTACACTGCGGTACTTGATACTTCCTAAGGAAGTGAGGGAGGAAAGAAGAGACAGAAAAGGGTGAGAGAGAAGTAATAACATCCATGGCTGACTGTGCAACCGTGCATGTGTGTGTGTTTCTGTGTGTGAGTGTGTCTACTGGTCTGTCCTCTAAGTGTGAGTGTGTGCGACTATGTGACTATGAATTAAATAGCCTCCTGTATGCATCAATGAATAACTGATTAGACAGCTAGCCCAGACATTACACTATGGAGAGAGAGAGAGAGAGAGAGAGAGAGAGAGAGAGAGAGAGAGAGAGAGAGAGAGAGAGAGAGAGAGAGAGAGAGAGAGAGAGAGAGAACGGGAGAGAGAGAGAGAGAACGGGAGAGAGAGAGAGAGAGAGAGAACGAGAGAGAGGGAGAGAACGAGAGAGAGAAAGAGAGAGAGAGAACGAGAGAGAGGGAGAGAGAACGAGAGAGAGGGAGAGAGAACGAGAGAGAGGGAGAGAGAACGAGAGAGGGAGAGAGAGCGAGAGAGAGGGAGAGAGAACGAGAGAGAGGGAGAGAGAACGAGAGAGAGGGAGAGAGAACGAGAGAGAGGGAGAGAGAACGGGAGAGAGAGAGAGAGAGAGAGGGAGAGAGAACGAGAGAGAGAGGAGAAGAGAACGAGGAGAGAGGGAGAGAGAACGAGAGAGAGGGAGAGAGAAACGAGAGAGAGGGAAAGAGAGGGGAGAGAGACGAGAGAGAGGGAGAGAGAAGGGGAGAGAGAGAGAGAGAGAGAACGAGAGAGAGAGAGAGAGAACGAGAGAGAGAGAGAGAAGGGAGAGAGAGAGAGAGAGAGGGAGAGAGAACGAGAGAGAGAGGGAGAGAGAACGAGGAGGAGGGAGAGAGAACGGAGAGAGGGAGAGAGAACGAGAGAGAGGAGAGGAGAACGAGAGAGAGGGAGAGAGAACGAGAGAGAGGGAGAGAGAACGAGAGAGAGGGAGAGAGAACGAAGGAGGGGAGAGAGAACGGGAGAGAGAGAGGAGAGAGGGGAGAGAAGAGAGAGAGAGGAGAGAGAACGAGAAGAGAGGGAGAGAGAACGAGAGAGAGGGAGAGAGAACGAGGAGAGAGGGAGAGGAGAACGAGAGAGAGGGAAGAGAGGGAGAGAGAACGAGAGAAGAGGGAGAGAGAACGAGAGAGAGGGAGAGAGAAACGAGAGAGGGAGAGAGAACGGGAGAGAGAGAACGAGAGAGAGGGAGAGTGAACGAGAGAGAGAGAACGGGAGAGAGAACGAGAGAGGGGGAGAGAGAACGGGAGAGAGAACGAGAGAGAGGGAGAGAGAACGAGAGAGAGAGAACGGGAGAGAGAACGAGAGAGAGGGAGAGAGAACGGGAGAGGAGAACGAGAGAGAGGGAGAGAGAACGAGAGAGAGGGAGAGAGAACGAGAGAGAGGGAGAGAGAACGAGAGAGAGAGAACGGGAGAGAGAACGAGAGAGAGGGAGAGAGAACGAGAGAGAGGGAGAGAGAACGAGAGAGAGGGAGAGAGAACGAGAGAGAGAGAACGGGAGAGAGAATGAGAGATAGGGAGAGAGAACGAGAGAGAGAGAACGGGAGAGAGAACGAGAGAGAGGGAGAGAGAACGGGAGAGAGAACGAGAGAGAGGGAGAGAGAACGAGAGAGAGGGAGAGAGAACGAGAGAGAACGGGAGAGAGAACGAGAGAGAGGGAGAGAGAACGAGAGAGAGGGAGAGAGAACGAGAGAGAGGGAGAGAGAACGAGAGAGAGAGAGAACGAGAGAGAGAGAACGAGAGAGAGAGAACGAGAGAGAGAACGAGAGAGAGAGCCCATTGCCCTTTATGGTTGTGAGGTCTGGGGTCCGCTCAACAACCTTGATATCACAAAAAAAGACAAACACCAAAATGAGACTCTGCATGCAGAATTCTGCAAAAACATACAACGTAGAACACCAATTATTAACGGGGTGGTTCGAGCTGATGGCTGATTGGCTGACAGCTGTGTTATATCAGACCGTATACCACAGGTGTTTTTACTGCTCTTATTGCATTGGTAAACAGTGTATAATAGCAATAAGGCACTCCGTGTTGCATCGTGCTTACGACCAGCCCTTAGCCGTGGTATATACCACACCCCCTCGTGCCTTATTGCTCAAATAATGCACGCAGAGCAGGATTAGGTTGATACCTGCTAATTATCAAAATCCAGAAAATAAACGTTAAATTCTACAAACAACATAAAAGGAAGCGATTCTCAAACCTTCCATAAAAAAGCCATCACCTACTGTCACGTTCCTGACCTGTTTTATGTTATTTTTGTATGTGTTTAGTTGGTCAGGGCGTGAGTTGGGGTGGGCATTCTATGTTTTGTGTTTCTATGTTTAGGTCACTTGTAATCAGCTTATATGGTTCTCAATCAGAGACAGGTGTTTGCGTTTTCCTCTGATTGAGAACCATATATAGGTTGGTGTTCACACGTTTGTTTGTGGGTGATTGTCTTCCGTGTCTGTGTATGTGCACCACACGGGACTGTTTCGTTTGTTCGTTCGTTTGATGTAGTCCGTTCCTGTTCGTGAGTTCTTCGTTCATGTATATGTAAGTTCTCAGTTTTAGGTCAGTCTACGTCGTTTTGTTGTTTTGTAATTTTCAAGTGTTTTTTCGTGTTCGTCTTTGCTTTAATAAATATTAATCATGTCTTCACAACACGCTGCGTTTTGGTCAAATCCCTACTCCTCCTCTTCAGACGAAGAGGAGGAGAGAAACCGTTACAGAATCACCCACCAACCAAAGACCAAGCGGCGTGGGAGAGCGCAACAAAAAAAACAGGACTCGTGGACATGGGAGGATGTTTTGGACGGCAAGGGTTGCTACACATGGGAGGAGATCCTGGCTGGAAGAGATCGCCTCCCATGGGAACAGCTGGAGGCGATTAGGAGAGCAGAGGCAACCGGAGTTATGAGGGTACGTGACTAGCAAGGAAGCCGGTGAGTAAACCCCAAAAATTTCTTGGGGGGGGGCTAAAAGGGAGAGTGGCGAAGTCAGGTAGGAGACCTGCGCCCACTCCCTGTAATTACAGTGGAGAGCGAGAGTACGGGCAGACACCGTGTTACGCAGTAGAGCGCAGGGTGTCTCCTGTACGTGTGCATAGCCCGGTGCGGTACATACCAGCTCCTCGTATCGGCCGGGCTAGATTGAGCTTTGAGCCGGATGTCATGAAGCCGGCCCAACGCATCTGGCCACCAGTGCGTCTCCTCGGGCCGGCTTACATGGCACCAGCCTTACGCATGGTGTCCCCGGTTCGCCTACATAGCCCGGTGCGGGTTATTCCACCTCCCCGCACTGGTCGGGCGACGGGGAGTATACAACCAAGTAAGGTTGGGCAGGCTCAGTGCTCAAGGGAGCCAGTACGCCTGCACGGTCCGGTATTTCCGGCACCACCTCCCCGCTCCAGGCCAGTACCACCAGTGCCTACACCACGCACCAGGCTTCCAGTGCGTAGCCAGAGCCCTGTTCCTCCTCCACGCACTAGCCCTATGGTGCGTGTCTCCAGCCCAGTGCCTCCAGTCCCGGCGCCACGCACCAAGCCTCCTGTGCGTCTCCAGAGCCCTGTGCGCACTGTTCCTTCTCCCCGCACTCGCCCTGAGGTGCGTGCCCTCAGCCCGGTACCTCCAGTTCCGGCACCACGCACCAGGCTTTCAGGGCGTCTCCAGAGCCCTGTGCGCACTGTTCCTTCTCCCCGTACTCGCCCTGATGTGCGTGCCCTCAGCCCGGTACCACCAGTGCCGGTACCACGCACCAGGCCTATAGTACGCCTTGAGAGTCCAGTGTGCCCTGTTGTTGTTCCCCGCACTAGCCTGAAGGTGCGTGTCTTTAGCCCGGTACCTCCAGTTCCGGTACCACGCACTAGGCCTACAGTGCGTCTCAGCCGGCCAGAGTCTGCCGTCTGCCCAGCGGCGCCTGAACTGCCCGTCTGCCCAACGGCGCCTGAACTGTCTGCCTGCCCAACGCCGTCTGAACTGTCCGTCTGCCAAGCGCCGCATGAACTGCCCGTCTGTATTGAGCCTTCAAAGCCGCCCGTCGGTACTGAGCCTTCAAAGCCGCCCGTCTGCCATGAGCCTGCAAAGCCGCCCGTTTGCCATGAGCCTACAGAGCCGTCCGCCAGACAGGAGCCGCTAGAGCCTTCCGCCAGACAGGAGCCGCTAGAGCCTTCCGCCCGACAGGAGCCGCCAGAGCCTTCCGCCAGACAGGAGCAGCCAAAGCCTTCCGCCAGACAGGAGCAGCCAGAGCCTTCCGCCAGACAGGAGCAGCCAGAGCCTTCCGCCAGACAGGATCAGCCAGAGCCTTCCGCCAGACAGGATCAGCCAGAGCCTTCCGCCAGACAGGATCAGCCAGAGCCGTCAGCGAGCCATGACCAGCCAGAGCCGTCATCCAGCCATGACCAGCCAGAGCCGTCATCCAGCCATGACCAGCCAGAGCCGTCATCCAGCCATGACCAGCCAGAGCCGTCATCCAGCCATGACCAGCCAGAGCCGTCATCCAGCCATGACCAGCCAGAGCCGTCATCCAGCCATGACCAGCCAGAGCCGTCATCCAGCCAGGATCCGCCAGAGCCAGCCAGCCAGGATCCGCCAGAGCCAGCCAGCCAGGATCCGCCAGAGGCAGCCTGCCAGGATCCGCCAGAGCCAGCCTGCCAGGATCCGCCAGAGCCAGCCAGCCAGGATCCGCCAGAGCCAGCCAGCCAGGATCAGCCAGAGCCAGCCAGCCAGGATCCGCCAGAGCCAGCCAGCCAGGATCCGCCAGAACCAGCCAGCCAGGATCCGCCAGAACCAGCCAGCCAGGATCCGCCAGAGCCAGCCAGCCAGGATCTGCCCCTCATTCGGTTGTTGCCCCTCATTCTGTTGTTGCCCCTCATTCTGGTGTTGCCCCTCATTCTGGTGTTGCCCCTCATTCCGGTGCTGCTCCTTATCCTGGTGATGCCCCTTAATTTAGGTGGGGTTATTTGGAGGGTGGGCATTGTGAGGGGAATAAAGAAGCGGGGATGTATTATGGTGGGATGGGAACCACGCCCAGAGCCTGAGCCACCACCGTGGACAGATGCCCACCCAGACCCTCCCCTAAACTTTTGGTGGTGCGTCCGGAGTTCGCACCTTGAGGGGGGGGGTTCTGTCACGTTCCTGACCTGTTTTATGTTATTTTTGTATGTGTTTAGTTGGTCAGGGCGTGAGTTGGGGTGGGCATTCTATGTTTTGTGTTTCTATGTTTAGGTCACTTGTAATCAGCCTTATATGGTTCTCAATCAGAGACAGGTGTTTGACGTTTTCCTCTGATTGAGAACCATATATAGGTTGGCTGTTCACACTGTTTGTTTGTGGGTGATTGTCTTCCGTGTCTGTGTATGTGCACCACACGGGACTGTTTCGTTTGTTCGTTCGTTTGATGTAGTCCGTTCCTGTTCGTGAGTTCTTAATTCATGTTATATGTAAGTTCTCATGTTTTAGGTCAGTCTACGTCGTTTTGTTGTTTTG
This sequence comes from Salvelinus namaycush, assembly GCF_016432855.1. Taxonomy (NCBI): domain Eukaryota; kingdom Metazoa; phylum Chordata; class Actinopteri; order Salmoniformes; family Salmonidae; genus Salvelinus; species Salvelinus namaycush. The sequence continues at coordinate 97,987 of NW_024061517.1, forward strand.
TAATTTTAAGTGTTTTTTCGTGTTCGTCTTTGCTTTAATAAATATTCATCATGTCTTCACAACACGCTGCGTTTTGGTCAAATCCCTACTCCTCCTCTTCAGACGAAGAGGAGGAGAGAAACCGTTACACCTACAGAGAGATGAACCTGGAGAAGAGTCTCCTAAGCAAGCTGGTCCTGGGGCTCTGTTCATAAACACAAACAGACCCCACAGAGCCACAGGACAGCAAAACAATTAGACCCAACCAAATCATGAGAAAACAAAAAGACAATTACTTGACACATTGGAAAGAATTAACAAAAAAACAGAGCAAACTAGAATGCTATTGGGCCCTAAACAGAGAGTACACAGTGGCAGAATACCTGACCACTGTGACTGACCCAAACTTAAGGAAAGCTTTGACTATGTACAGACTCAGTGAGCATAGCCTTGCTATTGAGAAAGGTTGCCGTAGGCAGACCTGGCTCTCAAGAGAAGACAGGCTATGTGCACACTGCCCACAAAATGAGGTGGAAACTGAGCTGCACTTCCTAACCTCCTGCCCAATGTATGACCATATTAGAGACACATATTTCCCTCAGATTACACACATCCACAAATAATTCGAAAACAAACCTGATTTTGATAAACTCCCCTATCTACTGGGTGAAATTCCCCAGTGTGCCATCACAGCAGCAAGATTTGTGACCTGTTACCACAAGAAAAGGTCAACCAGTGAAGAACAAACACCATTGTAAATACAACCCATATTTATCCTGTTTGGGGTGCAGCCCGACACCGGTACACTTATGACAACATCCAGCTCAAGTGCAGGGCGCGAAATTCAAAAGATATTTTTTTTAAATATTTAACTTTCACACATTAACAAGTCCAAGACACCAGATGAAAGGTACACATCTTGTGAATCAAGCCAACATGTCCGATTTTTAAAATGTTTTACAGGGAAGACACAATATGTAAATCTATTAGCTAACCACGTTAGCAAAAGACACCACTATTCTTACTCCATCAGTTTTTTACTCCATCAGTAGCTATCACAAATTCGACCAAATAAAGATATAAATAGCCACTAACCAAGAAACAACTTCATCAGATGACAGTCTGATAACATATTTATTGTATAGCATATGTTTTGTTCGAAAAATGTGCATATTTCAGGTATAAATCATAGTTTACATTTCAGCTACAATCAGAAATTGCACCGAAAGCAGCCATAATATTTACAGACACCAACGTCAAATACCTAATTACTCATCATAAAACATTTCTGAAAAATACATAGTGTACAGCAACTGAAAGACAGGCATCTTGTGATTCCAGACAATATTTCCGATTTATTAAATGTTTTACAGCGAAAACAAAATGTAGCGTTATATTAGCGTAGCCACAATAGCCAGAAACACTTGGGCGCCCACGACCAGTTCACATGCACGACAGATATTAGAAATAGCATCATAAAATGTTTCTTACTTTTGGTGATCTTCCGTCAGAATGTTGGACAAGGTGTCCTTTGTCCAGAACAGTTGTTGTTTTGATCTGGAACGGCAAATATCCCTCTTCATTTAGCATGGGCACTTGCCAAGTGGCACGGATCACTCCAACGTCAACAAAGTCAGAGAACGGAACACGGCAAAACTCCCGAAAAAAATTCAATAATCTGATTAAACTATATTGAAAAAACATACGTTACGATGATATGGTCACATGTATCAAATAAAATCTAAGACGGAGATGTTAGTCGTCCATAACGAGAGCAAAACAGAAGGCAAATTCATGTCCTCTTTCGCGCGCTCCAGAAACAGGAAATGGACGGTCAAGTCAAACAAAGAGCTTTAATTCCACCTCAGACCAAGATAAACACGAAATTTTTTCTCTCACCGCCTCTTGACAACCAGGGGAAGGTGTATGAAGTGTATGTAGACTCTTACGTATCACGCCCATGTATAGGCATGAAGTTGAACAGAGCATCGATTTCTGACATTCCACTTCCTGGTCAGGAAGTGTGCTGCAGAATGACTTCTATTTCACTCAGAGAAATAATTCAAACGGTTTTAGAAACTAGAGAGTGTTTTCTATCCAATAGTAATAATAATATGCATATTGTACGAGCAAGAATTGAGTACGAGGCCGTTTGAAATGGGCACGATTTAACTGGCTACTCAATACTGCCCCTTGCAGCCATAACAGGTTAAGTTCATTTATTTTTGTACTTTAACTATTTGCACATCATTACAACACTGTATATTTGAAACGTCTCTATACCTGTTGAACTTCTGTGATATTTACTGCTCATTTAAATTTTATTATCTATTTCACTTGCTTTGGCAATGTACACATACTGTATGTTTCCATGCCAATAAATCCTTTTGAATTGGATTCAGATAGGGGGGGAGAGGAAGGAAGGGAGGGAGGTTGATGGCATGTTAATCGGGGAGGAAGGGCTCGTGGTAATGACTGGAGCGGAGTTGGAACGGAATGGAATCAAATACCTCAAACATATGGTTTCTATGTGTTTGATGCCATTTCATTAGTTCCTTTACAGACGCTATTATGAGCCGTACCGGCCTCAGCAGGATCCACTGATAGCAGACACAGAGGAGAGCGAGAGATAAGAGGAGAGAGGGAGTGGGAGAGAGGGGGGGGGGGGTGTGGAGAGAAAGACAGGTGGAGAGAGAGAATTAGACAGCAACAACACTGTGGCTAGCAGACTGTGACACTATAGAGGAGAGAGTGAGGCAGATGGAGAGAGAGAATTAGACAGCAACAACTGTTGTAGACATTCACACTATAGAGGAGAAAGATGGGGGATGAGGAAGGCAAGGGGAGGGGAAGGCAAGGGGACGGGAAGGCAAGGGGAGGGGAAGGCAAGGGGAGGGGAAGGCAAGGGGAGTGGAAGGTAAGGGGAGGGGAAGGTAAGGGGAGGGGAAGGCAAGGGGAGGGGAAGGCAAGGGGAGGGGAAGGTAGGATTCGACAGCAACAACATGGTGGCTAGTAGAGGGAGGGAGGGAGGGAGGGAGGGAGGGAGGGAGGGAGGGAGGGAGGGAGGGAGGGAGGGAGGGAGGGAGGGAGGGAGGGAAAGAAGGAAAGAAGGAAAGAAGGAAAGAAGGAAAGAAGGAAAGAAGGAGATATTGAAGGAGAGACGGAAGGAAAGGAAAAGAGAGAGCGGGGGGAGAGGAGGAGGTGAAGGAGAGAGGGAGGTGAAGGAGCGAGGAAGAGAAGGAGGTGAAGGAGAGAGGGAGAGGAGGGATTGAAGGAGAGAGGGAGGGGAGAGAAGGAGGTGAAGGAGAGAGGTAGAGAAGGAGGTGAAGGAGAGAAGAGATGGAAGGAGAGAGCGAGAGAAGGAGATGAAGGAGAGAGGGAGAGAAGGAGGTGAAGGAGAGAAGGAGATGGAGAGAGTGAGAGAAGGAGGTGAAGGAGAGAGGGAGAGAAGGAGATGAAGGAGAGAGGAAGAGAAGGAGGTGAAGGAGAGAGCGAGAGAAGGAGATGAAGGAGAGAGGGAGAGAAGGAGGTGAAGGAGAGAGCGAGAGAAGGAGGTGAAGGAGAGAGCGAGAGATGAAGGAGAGAGGAAGAGAAGGAGGTGAAGGAGAGAGCGAGAGAAGGAGATGAAGGAGAGAGCGAGAGAAGGAGGTGAAGGAGAAAGCGAGAGAAGGAGATGAAGGAGAGAGGGAGAGAAGGAGGAGAGAGCGAGAGAAGGAGGTGAAGGAGAGAGCGAGAGAAGGAGATGAAGGAGAGAGCGAGAGAAGGAGGTGAAGGAGAAAGCGAGAGAAGGAGATGAAGGAGAGAGGGAGAGAAGGAGGTGAAGGAGAGAGCGAGAGAAGGAGGTGAAGGAGAGAGCGAGAGATGAAGGAGAGAGCGAGAGAAGGAGGTGAAGGAGAGAGCGAGAGATGAAGGAGAGAGCGAGAGAAGGAGGTGAAGGAGAGAGGGAGAGAAGGAGGTGAAAGGCTCAGAACACATTGTCTATGGTCAGAGGCAAATTAGCGGAGGGGGACCGTAAAAATAGAAAAGTGCTGACGTGTGTGTGTTTGTGTGTGTGTGTGTGTGTGTGTGTGTGTGTGTGTGTGTGTGTGTGTGTGTGTGTGTGTGTGTGTGTGTGTGTGTGTTCATCCAACTCGTCTTTCATTAGCGCCTGTCCCTCTGAGGGAAAGAGGGAGGTTGAGAGATGTAAAAAAAAGCCTGTCACTCCAGGGCTGTGTTCCAAATTAGCCTGGCTAGCCATCCACACGGCTCTGGCCAAACACCACGCCCACCAACGTTTCCGTAGCGATATAGAATTCAATTCAGTAGGAGTCGTCAGGCAAGGTCCAATATGGTACACATCCCCTATAGAGTGCACTACTTCTCACCTGAGCCATAGGGATGTAAAGGTTAAACAAAGGTTCAACAAAGGTTAAACAAAGGTTAAATGAAAGGTTAAATAAAGGTTAAATGAAGGTTAAATGAAGATTAAATAAAGAATATCTTAAGGATCTCTACAGATCGATGTCCCACCCTCGGATGGTTGAGCTAATGTGATTATCAAGAACATTTCCCAGGACATAGACATATCTGATATTGGCAGAAAGCTTAAATTCTTGTTTGTCTAAGTTCTTATTAGTCCAATTTACAGTAGCTATTACAGTGAAATAATACCATGCTATTGTTTGAGGAGAGTGCACAATTATGAACTTGAAAATGTATTAATAAACCAATTAACCACATGTTGGGCAGTCTTGATACAACATTTTGAACAGAAATGCAATGGTTCATTGGATCAGTCTAAAACGTCGCATATACATTATGGCCTTTCTCTTGCATTTCAAAGATGATGGTACAAAAAAAAACAGTTGTTTTTTTCTTTGTATTTTCTTTTACCAGATCTAATGTGTTATATTCTCCTACATTAATTTCACATTTCCACAAACTTCAAAGTGTTTCCTTTCAAATGGTATCAAGAATCAGCATATCCTTGCTTCAGGTCCTGAGCTACGGGCAGTTAGATTTGGGTATGACATTTTAGAGACGAAAATTGAAAACAAGGGGCAAGATCCTTAAGAGGTTTTTAAATAAAACACGTAATAAAAATGTAAGGAATGGGATGCCATTTGGGGGAAAGCCCATCATATTTGTCCGAGGCTGTAAAATGTTGTAAAATGCTGTAAAATGTTGTAAAATGCTGTAAAATGTTGTAAAATGCTGTAAAATGTTGTAAAACGCTGTAAAATGTTGTTAATGTTGTCTGTTGAGGCGGACTGGTGGTTTAGGACTGGACTAGCAGCTCTTCTTTATGAGAGACTAAACACAACAGGGGGTCTCTGATTTCTATGCTGCATTACTGAGGGGCCCTAACAGTTGACACAGCAGGTGGGACTAATGTCTCTTAGGCAGCTTGGAGTGAGTCATGGAGGAGGTCCTGACCCAGTGAGGAGGGTGCTGGAGCAGCCTGCGGAGGAGGGGACAACACCGTTCACACCACTGCAAGTAACAGCAGAGACTGGGGACTGGCAGGGGGGGGTCCGAAAGACCCACTCTGAACCTGGGGGGAGATTGAGGAAGTGGGGGGGTTAAGGTGCTGTACACCCTCAGTATTAGTCACATCAGGAGCTTACTGTTGTGGGGGCTGAGAGCGTGGCAGGGGGTTGCGGGGGCTGAGAGCGTGGCAGGGGGTTGTGGGGGCTGAGAGCGTGGCAGGGGGTTGTGGGGGCTGAGAGTGTGGCAGGGGGTTGTGGGGGCTGAGAGTGTGGCAGGGTAATGCTGTTACTGTTGGACTCTGTGTGTTGCAGGGTAATGCTGTTACTGTTGGACTCTGTGTGTTGCAGGGTAATGCTGTTACTGTTACTGTTGGACTCTCTGTCTATTGCAGGGTAATGCTGTTACTGTTGGACTCTGTGTGTTGCAGGGTAATGCTGTTACTGTTGGACTCTGTGTGTTGCAGGGTAATGCTGTTACTGTTGGACTCTCTGTCTATTGCAGGGTAATGCTGTTACAGTTGGACTCTGTGTGTTGCAGGGTAATGCTGTTACTGTTACTGTTGGACTCTCTGTCTATTGCAGGGTAATGCTGTTACTGTTGGACTCTGTGTGTTGCAGGGTAATGCTGTTACTGTTGGACTCTCTGTCTATTGCAGGGTAATGCTGTTACTGTTGGACTCTGTGTGTTGCAGGGTAATGCTGTTACTGTTGGACTCTGTGTGTTGCAGGGTAATGCTGTTACTGTTGGACTCTGTGTGTTGCAGGGTAATGCTGTTACTGTTGGACTCTCTGTCTATTGCAGGGTAATGCTGTTACTGTTGGACTCTCTGTCTATTGCAGGGTAATGCTGTTACAGTTGGACTCTGTGTGTGCAGGGTAATGCTGTTACTGTTGGACTCTGTGTGTGTGAGGATAATGCTGTTACTGTTGGACTCTCTGTCTATTGCAGGGTAATGCTGTTACAGTTGGACTCTGTGTGTGCAGGGTAATGCTGTTACTGTTGGACTCTGTGTGTGTGAGGATAATGCTGTTACTGTTGGACTCTCTGTCTATTGCAGGGTAATGCTGTTACAGTTGGACTCTGTGTGTTGCAGGGTAATGCTGTTACTGTTGGACTCTCTGTCTATTGCAGGGTAATGCTGTTACTGTTGGACTCTGTGTGTGTGAGGATAATGCTTTCTGGGGTGTTTGATGAAGTACGAAAGGGACAAATGTGTTTTGTTAAACTTTTTGTTTGGCCAAGTTGGAGGAACTGGGTCAGAGAAGGGACAGACCCGGTTATTATTCAAAGCGATGGTCTCTGCGCACCTGGTCTCTGCGCACCTGGTCTCTGCGCACCTGGTTCAGCAGTTATTTGGGATCAAGGGGATGGATGTACGGTTGGAGAGGAGGGGATGGATGTACGGTTAGAGAGGAGGGGATGGATGTACGGTTAGAGAGGAGGGGATGGATGTACGGCTAGAGAGGAGGGGATGGATGTACGGTTAGAGAGGAGGGGATGGATGTACGGCTAGAGAGGAGGGGATGGATGTACGGTTAGAGAGGAGGGGATGGATGTACGGCTAGAGAGGAGGGGATGGATGTACGGCTGGAGAGGAGGGGCTGGATGTACGGCTGGAGAGGAGGGGTTGGATGTACGGATGGAGAGGAGGGGCTGGATGTACGGCTAGAAAAGAGGGTTGGATGTACGGCTGGAGAGGAGGGGATGGATGTACGGTTAGAGAGGAGGGGATGGATGTAAGGTTGGAGAGGAGGGGATGGATGTACGGTTAGAGAGGAGGGGATGGATGTACGGCTAGAGAGGAGGGGATGGATGTACGGCTGGAGAGGAGGGGATGGATGTACGGCTGGAGAGGAGGGGATGGATGTACGGCTGGAGAGGAGGGGATGGATGTACGGCTAGAGAGGAGGGGATGGATGTACGGCTGGAGAGGAGGGGATGGATGTACGGCTGGAGAGGAGGGGCTGGATGGACGGTTGGAGAGGAGGGGTTGGATGTACGGTTGGAGAGGAGGGGAGGGGTTGGATGTACGGCTGGAGAGGAGGGGCTGGATGTACGGATGGAGAGGAGGGGTTGGATGTACGGTTGGAGAGGAGGGGCTGGATGTACGGCTGGAGAGGAGGGGTTGGATGTACGGATGGAGAGGAGGGGTTGGATGGACGGATGGAGAGGAGGGGCTGGATGTACGGCTGGAGAGGAGGGGTTGGATGTACGGATGGAGAGGAGGGGTTGGATGTACGGCTGGAGAGGAGGGGCTGGATGTACGGTTGGAGAGGAGGGGATGGATGTACGGCTAGAGAGGAGGGGATGGTTGTACGGCTAGAGAGGAGGGGATGGATGTACGGCTGGAGAGGAGGGGATGGTTGTACGGTTGGAGAGGAGGGGATGGATGTACGGCTAGAGAGGAGGGGATGGATGTACGGCTAGAGAGGAGGGGATGGATGTACGGTTGGAGAGGAGGGGATGGATGTACGGTTAGAGAGGAGGGGATGGATGTACGGCTAGAGAGGAGGGGATGGATGTACGGTTAGAGAGGAGGGGATGGATGTACGGCTAGAGAGGAGGGGATGGATGTACGGTTGGAGAGGAGGGGATGGATGTACGGCTAGAGAGGAGGGGATGGATGTACGGCTAGAGAGGAGGGGATGGATGTACGGTTGGAGAGGAGGGGATGGATGTACGGTTGGAGAGGAGGGGATGGATGTACGGTTAGAGAGGAGGGGATGGATGTACGGCTAGAGAGGAGGGGATGGATGTACGGTTAGAGAGGAGGGATGGATGTACGGTTGGAGAGGAGGGGATGGATGTACGGCTAGAGAGGAGGGGATGGATGTACGGTTAGAGAGGAGGGGATGGATGTACGGTTGGAGAGGAGGGGATGGATGTACGGCTAGAGAGGAGGGGATGGATGTACGGTTAGAGAGGAGGGGATGGATGTACGGCTAGAGAGGAGGGGATGGATGTACGGTTAGAGAGGAGGGGATGGATGTACGGTTGGAGAGGAGGGGATGGATGTACGGCTAGAGAGGAGGGGATGGATGTACGGTTAGAGAGGAGGGATGGATGTACGGTTGGAGAGGAGGGGATGGATGTACGGTTAGAGAGGAGGGGATGGATGTACGGTTAGAGAGGAGGGGATGGATGTACGGTTAGAGAGGAGGGGATGGATGTACGGTTGTAATGTGGTGCTGGAGGGTGGATTGTACTGTGTTGTTGTGTACTGAGTAATATAATTGTCTATATCTTTCTTTGTCTCTGAATTAAATTTCAATTTAAGGGCTTTATTGACATGGGAAACATATGTTAACATTGCCAAAGCACGTGAAATAGATAATAAACAAAAGTTTTTTTTAAACATTACACTCACAAAAGTTCCAAAAGAATAAAGACATTTCAAATGTCATATTATGTATATATACAGTGTTGTAACGATGTGCAAATAGTTAAAGTACAAAAGGGAAAATAAATAAGCATAAATATGGGTTGTATTTACAATGGTGTTTCTTCTTCACTGGTTGACCTTTTCTTGTGGCAACAGGTCACAAATCTTGCTGCTGTGATGTCACTGTGGTATTTCACCCAGTAGATATGGGAGTTTATCAAAATCAGGTTTGTTTTCAAATTCTTTGAGGATCTGTGTAAACTGAGGGAAATATGTGTCTCTAATATGGTCATACATTTGGCAGGAGGTTAGGAAGTGCAGCTCAGTTTCCACCTCATTTTGTGGGCAGTGTGCACATAGCCTATCTTCTCTTGAGAGCCAGGTCTGCCTACGGCGGCCTTTCTCAATAGCAAGGCTATGCTCACTGAGTCTGTACATAGTCAAAGCTTTCCTTAAGTTTGGGTCAGTCACAGTGGTCAGGTATTCTGCCACTGTGTACTTTCTGTTTAGGGCCAAATAGCATTCTAGTTTGCTCTGTTTTTTTGTTAATACTTTCCAATGTGTCAAGTGATTATCTTTTTGTTTTCTCATGATTTGGTTGGGTTTAATTGTGTTGCTGTCCTGTGGCTCTGTGGGGTCTGTTTGTGTTTGTGAACAGAGCCCCAGGACCAGCTTGCTTAGTTGACTCTTCTCCAGGTTCATCTCTCTGTAGGTGATGTCTTTGTTATGGAAGGTTTGTGAATCACTTCCTTTTAGCTGGTTGTAGAATTTAACAGCTCTTTCCTGGATTTTGATAATTAGCGGGTATCGGCCTAATTCTGCTCTGCATGCATTATTTGGTGTTTACATTTTTGCAGAATTCTGCATACAGTCTCTCAATTTGGTGTTTGTCCCATTTTGTGAATTCTTGGTTGTTGAGCGGACCCCAGACCTCATAAACATAAAGGTAATAGGTTCCTCCCTCTCTCTGAGAGAGAGAGAGAGAGAGAGAGAGAGAGAGAGAGAGAGAGAGAGAGAGAGAGAGAGAGAGAGAGAGAGAGAGAGAGAGAGAGAAATATGTAACCTCTATATTTCAAGTTTGTGACCTCACATACACACAAACACCAGGCGTGCTTCCTTGCAAAACATTTTAACACCTCCCTAATAATAACATGTAGATTTTAGTCATTTACTTTTGGCCATGTAGTGCACTGTATGTCTATATGTACTATATGTGTGTATACAGTCATGGCCAAAAGTTTTGAGAATGACACAAATATACATTTTCACAAAGTCTGCTGCCTCAGTTTGTATGATGGCAATTTGCATATACTCCAGAATGTTATGAAGAGTGATCAGATGAATTGCAATTAATTGCAAAGTCCCTCTTTGCCATGCAAATGACCTGAATCCCCCAAAAAAACATTTCCACTGCATTTCAGCCCTGCCACAAAAGGATCAGCTGACATCATGTCAGTGATTCTCTCGTTAACACAGGTGTGAGTGTTGACGAGGACCTGTATATATACTGTGTGAGTGAGTGAGTGAGTGAGTGAGTGAGTGAGTGAGTGAGTGAGTGAGTGAGTGAGTGAGTGAGTGAGTGAGTGAGTGAGTGAGTGAGTGAGTGAGTGAGTGAGTGAGTGAGTGAGTGAGTGAGTGAGTGAGTGAGTGAGTGAGTGAGTGAGTGAGAGAGAGAGAGAGAGAGAGAGAGAGAGAGAGAGAGAGAGAGAGAGAGAGAGTGTGTGTGTGTGTGTGTGGGACCATAGTCATCCAGAGGCTGGTGATTTTAATGCAGTGAAACTGACATCTGTTTTACCTCATTTGTACCAGTAACTACACACAGAGACGCAGCTCTCCCTCGTCCTCCCGATTCCTGCTTACGAGCAGAAAAACTCAAAAACAGGAAGTACCAGTGACTTGCTCAATAGGGAAGCGGTGCGAGGAGGCGGATGCGAAGCTAAAGGAGTGTTTTCAGTCATTAGGCAGATGCTCTTATCCAGAACGACTTACTGTTTGTGATCTTCAGATAACTAGCAGGGGATCTCACAGTAAATACACTTTTCATCAATAAAGTAACTATCAGGTAAAGTCAGAGCTGGCCGGGGGTGTCAAGGTGAGGAGTGGGATTATTTATGATATTCTTTGAAGAGCTAGGGTTTCAGATGTTTTCGAGAGGGGGGAAGGGACTCTGCTGTCCTAGCTTCAGGGGGAAGATGGGCAGGGACTCTGCTGTCCTAGCTTCAGGGGGAAGATGGGCAGGGACTCTGCTGTCCTAGCTTCAGGGGGAAGATGGACAGGGACTCTGCTGTCCTAGCTTCAGGGGGAAGATGGGCAGGGACTCTGCTGTCCTAGCTTCAGGGGGAAGATGGGCAGGGACTCTGCTGTCCTAGCTTCAGGGGGAAGATGGGCAGGGACTCTGCTGTCCTAGCTTCAGGGGGAAGATGGACAGGGACTCTGCTGTCCTAGCTTCAGGGGGAAGATGGGCAGGGACTCTGCTGTCCTAGCTTCAGGGGGAAGATGGGCAGGGACTCTGCTGTCCTAGCTTCAGGGGGAAGATGGGCAGGGACTCTGCTGTCCTAGCTTCAGGGGGAAGATGGACAGGGACTCTGCTGTCCTAGCTTCAGGGGGAAGATGGGCAGGGACTCTGCTGTCTTAGCTTCAGGGGGAAGATGGGCAGGGACTCTGCTGTCCTAGCTTCAGGGGGAAGATGGGCAGGGACTGCTGTCCTAGCTTCAGGGGGAAGATGGGCAGGGACTCTGCTGTCCTAGCTTCAGGGGGAAGATGGGCAGGGACTCTGCTGTCCTAGCTTCAGGGGGAATATGGACAGGGACTCTGCTGTCCTAGCTTCAGGGGGAAGATGGGCAGGGACTCTGCTGTCCTAGCTTCAAGGGGAAGATGGGCAGGGACTCTGCTGTCCTAGCTTTAGGGGGAAGATGGGCAGGGACTCTGCTGTCCTAGCTTCAGGGGGAAGATGGGCAGGGACTCTGCTGTCCTAGTTTCAGAGGGAAGATGGGCAGGGACTCTGCTGTCCTAGCTTCAGGGGAAGATGGGCAGGGACGCTGCTGTCCTAGCTTCAGGGGGAAGATGGGCAGGGACGCTGCTGTCCTAGCTTCAGGGGGAAGATGGGCAGGGACGCTGCTGTCCTAGCTTCAGGGGGAAGATGGACAGGGACTCTGCTGTCCTAGCTTCAGGGGGAAGATGGGCAGGGACTCTGCTGTCTTAGCTTCAGGGGGAAGATGGGCAGGGACTCTGCTGTCCTAGCTTCAGGGGGAAGATGGGCAGGGACTGCTGTCCTAGCTTCAGGGGGAAGATGGGCAGGGACTCTGCTGTCTTAGCTTCAGGGGGAAGATGGGCAGGGACTCTGCTGTCCTAGCTTCAGGGGGAAGATGGGCAGGGACTCTGCTGTCCTAGCTTCAGGGGGAAGATGGGCAGGGACTCTGCTGTCCTAGCTTCAGGGGGAATATGGACAGGGACTCTGCTGTCCTAGCTTCAGGGGGAAGATGGGCAGGGACTCTGCTGTCCTAGCTTCAGGGGGAAGATGGGCAGGGACTCTGCTGTCCTAGCTTTAGGGGGAAGATGGGCAGGGACTCTGCTGTCCTAGCTTCAGGGGGAAGATGGGCAGGGACTCTGCTGTCCTAGCTTCAGAGGGAAGATGGGCAGGGACTCTGCTGTCCTAGCTTCAGGGGGAAGATGGGCAGGGACGCTGCTGTCCTAGCTTCAGGGGGAAGATGGGCAGGGACGCTGCTGTCCTAGCTTCAGGGGGAAGATGGGCAGGGACTCTGCTGTCCTAGTTTCAGGGGGAAGATGGGCAGGGACTCTGCTGTCCTAGCTTCAGGGGGAAGATGAGCAGGGACTCTGCTGTCCTAGCTTCAGGGGGAAGATGAGCAGGGACTCTGCTGTCCTAGCTTCAGGGGGAAGATGGGCAGGGACTCTGCTGTCCTAGCTTCAGGGGGAAGATGGGCAGGGACTCTGCTGTCCTAGCTTTAGGGGGAAGATGGGCAGGGACTCTGCTGTCCTAGCTTCAGGGGGAAGATGGGCAGGGACTCTGCTGTCCTAGCTTCAGGGGGAAGATGGGCAGGGACTCTGCTGTCCTAGCTTCAGGGGGAAGATGGGCAGGGACTCTGCTGTCCTAGCTTCAGGGGGAAGATGGGCAGGGATATTGCTGTCCTAGCTTCAGGGGGAAGATGGGCAGGGACTCTGCTGTCCTAGTTTCATGGGGAAGATGAGCAGGGACTCTGCTGTCCTAGCTTCAGGGGGAAGATGAGCAGGGACTCTGCTGTCCTAGCTTCAGGGGGAAGATGAGCAGGGACTCTGCTGTCCTAGCTTCAGGGGGAAGATGGGCAGGGACTCTGCTGTCCTAGCTTCAGGGGGAAGCTGGTTCCACCATTGGGATGCCAGGACAGAGAAGAGCTTGGACTGGGCTGAGCGGGGGCTGCCCTCCCATTGGAGTGGGAGGGCTAAGAGACCTGAAGTGGCAGAACAGAGTGTTCAGGTTGGGGTGTAGGGTTTGAGTGTAGCCTGAAGGTGGGGAGGGACAGTTCCTCTTGCTGCTACGTAGGTACAGTGAGTTGCAGTTCCTCTCGGGTTGGGGTGTAGGGTTTGAGCATAGCCTGAAGGTAGGGAGGGGCAGTTCCTCTTGCTGCTACGTAGGTACAGTGAGATGCAGTAGTCCAGACGGGAGAGGACAAGTGTCTGGATTAGGACCTGCTTCCTGTGTGAGGTAGGGCCGCTTCCTGTGTGAGGTAGGGCCGCTTCCTGTGTGAGGTAGGGCCACTTCCTGTGTGAGGGAGGGCCACTTCCTGTGTGAGGTAGGGTCACTTCCTGTGTGAGGTAGGGCCACGTCCTGTGTGAGGGAGGGCCACTTCCTGTGTGAGGTAGGGCCACTTCCTGTGTGAGGTAGGTCCACTTCCTGTGTGAGGTAGGGCCACTTCCTGTGTGAGGGAGGACCACTTCCTGTGTGAGGTAGGGCCACTTCCTGTGTGAGGTAGGGCCACTTCCTGTAAGAGGTAGGGCCGCTTCCTGTGTGAGGGAGGGCCACTTCCTGTGTGAGGTAGGGCCACTTCCTGTGTGAGGTAGGGCCACTTCCTGTGTGAGGTAGGGCCGCTTCCTGTGTGAGGTAGGGCCACTTCCTGTGTGAGGTAGGGCCACTTCCTGTGTGAGGGAGGACCACTTCCTGTGTGAGGTAGGGCCACTTCCTCTAAGAGGTAGGGCCGCTTCCTGTGTGAGGGAGGGCCACTTCCTGTGTGAGGTAGGGCCGCTTCCTGTGTGAGGTAGGGCCGCTTCCTGTGTGAGGTAGGGCCGCTTCCTGTGTGAGGTAGGGCCACTTCCTGTGTGAGGTAGGGCCGCTTCCTGTGTGAGGTAGAGCCGCTTCCTAAAATACATTTAAAAGTAAATTTCCTGCAATTCTACACATGTTGCCATGGGGCGTAGAGAAAATGTTGCTGTTTTAAAGCAAGTTCACTGCAATTCTACTAAGACTAACTAAAAAAATCTATGGGGGATCCACGGTCGGTAATTTGACCACGATTACTACAAGTTTAGATAGCTGGCTCGACTAACTTCCTGTTGCATGTAGAAAAAGTTGAAAAAACACAAAACGCAATTTAGAAATTTGGTTGTGCAGTTTTCCTGTTGTTATTGTTATCCATGTCAGCAAAACATTTTTAGATCGAGCCCCAGACTGACTTCCGGCCGTCAGTTGCCCTTCCCCTGTCTACATGGTGATTGAAAATGGAACTAATTCCTCACACACACACACAAGCAGACACACACAAGCTGACAGACCTGTCTTAAAGTAGTTATTTGATTGACAGCCTATTACTAATGGCAGCATCCATGCTGTTCACTTCTGTGGGAAAAACAATGAGGTCTTGATTGCAATTGATATTTCAATGGAAGTTTGTGTGTGTGTGTGTGTGTGTGTGTGTGTGTGTGTGTGTGTGTGTGTGTGTGTGCGTGCGTGCGTGCGTGCGTGCGTGCGTGCGTGCGTGCGTGCGTGCGTGCGTGCGTGCGTGCGTGCGTGTGTGTGTGTGCGTGTGTGTGTGTGTGTGTGTGTAGGGGAGAACATCAGTCACAGCCCTAACATACAAAACAAATACTAAACCTCCTGATTTAATCTCTCAAGATAAAAAGATTCTCCCTCTTTCTTCTCTCCCTTTAATTGATTCTCTCTCATCCCTCAAATCTGTAATCTCTCAATATTTATCTCTCTCTCTCATCCCTCAAATCTGTCATCTCTCAATATTTATCTCTCTCTCCTCCCTCAAATCTGTCATCTCTCAATATTTATCTCTCTCTCATCCCTCAAATCTGTCATCTCTCAATATGTCTTTCTCTCTCATCCCTCAAATCTGTCATCTCTCAATATTTCTCTCTCATCCCTCAAATCTGTCATCTCTTAATATTTCTCTCTCTCTCCCTCTCTCTCCCTCTCTCTCTCCATCTCTCAATATTTCTCCCTCTCTCCATCTCAATATTTCTCCATCTCTCCATCTCTCTCTCCATCTCTCACTCCATCTCTCAATATCTCTCCATCTCTTCCCATCTCTCTCTCTCTTTCCATCTCTCAACATTTCTCTCTCTCCATCTCTCAATATTTCTGCCATCTCTCCATCTCTCTCCATCTCTCAATATTTCTCCATCTCAATATCTCTCCATCTCTCTCCATCTCTCAATATCTCCATCTCTCCCCATCTCTCTCTCTCTTTCTCTCCATCTCTCAATATCTCTCCATCTCTCTCTCTCTCTCCATCTCTCAATATCTCTCCATCTCTCTCTCTCCATCTCTCTCTCTCCATCTCTCTCTCCCTCTCTCAATATTTCACCATCTCTCTCTCTAAGGTACTTAGGCTTCACTTATCAAACAACAGCAGAATGCATCATGAGACAGACACAAACTCACTCACTCACCACACACACACACACACACACACACACACACACACACACACACACCAAACAGACTCACACACTGTCACACACAAACAAACACCTGCAGTAATTTGCCTAGGGGATAACAACAGCATTTCTTACTCTGACATGACAGGTTGAACTATCTCACAAATGACTCTGGAATGAAGATTAAAAAACGATATACTCTCCATCCCAAGCGGTACCCTGTTCCCTATTTTGTGCACTACTTTAATGTAATGTAGGGTGAAGGGTGTAGGGTGAAAGGGTACGATTTGAGACACAGCCCACAGCTTAAAATGTCAACAAAATGTCCGTTCTCTCTCTCTCTCTCTTCCATCCAGTTGTTTCCTCTCTCCTTTCATCACTCCATATCTCAGCTAACTCCGTTGTTTAATTCATATATCAGTTCAATTCAAGGGGCTTTATCGACATGGGAAACATATGTTAACATTGCCAAAGCAAGTGAGGTAGATAATATACAAAAGTGAAATAAACAATCAAAATTAACAGTAAACATTACACATACAGAAGTTTCAAAACAATAAAGACATTACAAATGTAATATTATGTATATATACAGTGTTGTAACAATGTACAAATAGTTAAAGTACACAAGGGAAAATAAATAAGCATAAATATGGGTTGTATTTAAAATGGTGTTTCTTCTTCACTGGTTGACCTTTTCTTGTGGCAACAGGTCACACATCTTGCTGTTGTGATGGCACACTGGGGAATTTCACCCAGTAGATGTGGGAGTTTATCAAAATTGGGTTTGTTTTCGAAATCTTTGTGGATCTGTGTAATCTGGGGGAAATATGTGTCTCTAATATGGTCATACATTTGGCAGGAGGTTAGGAAGTGCAGATCAGTTTCCACCTCATTTTGTGGGCAGTGTGCACATAGCCTGTCTTCTCTTGAGAGCCAGGTCTGCCTACGGTGGCCATTTCTCAATAGCAAGGCTATGCTCACTGAGTCTGTACATAGTCAAAGCTTTCCTTAATTTTGGGTCAGTCACAGTGGTCAGGTAGTCTGCCACTGTGTACTCTCTGTTTAGGGCCCAATAGCATTCTAGTTTGCTCTGTTTATTTGTTAATTCTTTCCAATGTGTCAAGTAATTCTCTTTTTGTTTTCTCATGATTTGGTTGGGTCTAATTGCTAACCGTTCTCTCTCTATATATATCTATCTATCTATCTATCTCCCCTCACTCTATCTCTCCCCCCCCCCCTCTCTGTTTCCCCTCTTTCTCCCTCTGTCATTTCATCTCTCTGGGGGCTTCTACACCCCTGTCCTCCCCTACCCTCCCTTCTCTTCTCTTCTCTTCTCTCTTCCCTTCACTTCTCTTCCTCTCCTCCCCTCCCTCCTCTCCTCTTCCCTCGTCATCTTTCCATCCTACCATCACATTCTTCATTCAGGACACTTGGGGCTCTCTCGTCTACCTCATCTCCTCCTCTAACCTGCATCCCTCCATTTCCCTTTATCCTTCCATCACATCAGGGACTCTGGGGTCTCCTTACCTTCCTTACTCATCTCCTATCGTCCTCTCCTACTCTTCTCTCCATCCCATCTCTCCACAAATGTTTGGTTACTACATGATTCCACATGTGTTATTTCACAGTGTTGATGTCTTCACTATTATTCTACAATGTTCTTACTTTTAGTTCTACATCCTTCAATCACAAATCACAGATCCTCATCGGGGCAAACCCATCATCTCTTTCCTCCCCTCCCTCTCTCCTTCGTTCCCTCACTGGCTCAACTATTGATTACTCTCATCCTCTGTAACATCTCCTCTCCTCTGTTCCCTTCAACCCTGTAATCTATTTGATGTTTTCATTGATAGCGATTGGACAGGGATATTTCCACAGCGTTTTTCTACACATCCATGACGATCATTGGGATGTGAGGACACCATGTTTTAGTGTTTATGGAACAAATCAGCCCTAGGTCGGTTTCTCTCTCTCTCACACACACACACACACACACACACACACACACACACACACACACACACACACACACACACACACACACACACACACACACACACACACACACACACACACACACACACACACACACACACACACACACACACACACACACACACACACACACACACACACAAGAGGATGATGCCTCAGTGATCTTGATAGGGAGAGATATCTATTATTAATTTCTGAACAGCCAGATGAAAGGGATGGATTCATCAGAGCTGCCAGGTCAATCATTAGTAGGCAGGCAGAGTAAACGCTCACAGACTTATGGATGGATTCATCAGAGCTGCCAGGTCAATCATTAGTAGGCAGGCAGAGTAAACGCTCACAGACTTATGGATGGATTCATCAGAGCTGCCAGGTCATTCATTAGTAGGCAGGCAGAGTAAACGCTCACAGACTTATGGATGGATTCATCAGAGCAGTCAAGTCAATCATTAGTAGGCAGCCAGAGTGTGTGTGTGTGTGTGTGTGTGTGTGTGTGTGTGTGTGTGTGTGTGTGTGTGTGTGTGTGTGTGTGTGTGTGTGTGTGTGTGTGTGTGTGTGTGTGTGTGTGTGTGTGTGTGTGTGTGTGTGTGTGTGTGTGTGTGTGTGTGTGTCCATACCTGTTTGGCCAGTTTGACAGAGTCAGAAGTCAGTCGTTCTCTTAGATGAGGGTCCAGGTCGGCCGCAGGGGCAATCTCCACCACCTACAAAACACAACACAACTTTATTAACACCGCCTTCAAACACACTGCAACTTTATTAACAACACCGCCTTCAAACACACTGCAACTTTATTAACAACACCTTCATTAAACAGAGACAGACTTTCACATCGGGAAAAAAAGCTCAATAGGAGCAAGAGTTAAAGGACAACATCTCAAAAACATAATTTGACCAAAATAAAACCATATATATGTCACGTTCCTGACCGGTTTTCTGTTATTTTGTATGTGTTTGACGGTCAGGGCGTGAGTTTGGGTGGGTAGTCTATGTTATGTGTTTCTATGTTGGTTTAATGGGTACCTGATATGGTTCTCAATTAGAGGCAGGTGGTTTTCATCTCCTCTGATTGAGAATCATATTAAGGTAGGTGGTGTCACATTGTTTGTTTGTGGGTGGTTGTCTCCTGTGTCAGTGTCTGTGTATGTTACGCCACACGGGACTGTTTTCGGTTTTGTTTGTTCGTTCGTTTTATGTAGTCATTTTTCCTGTTCATGCGTTCTTCGTGTTTCATGTAAGTTCGTCGTCCAGGTCTGTCTACATCATTTATTATTTTGTAAATTGTTCAAGTATATTTTCGTGTTCGTTTTCGTCCTTGTGAAATAAATATAATGTCACGTTACAACGCTGCGTCTTGGTCGAATCACTACTCCTCCTCTTCGTATGAGGAGGAGTAGTACAATATAACACATTACAATATATATGATGTCATTAGAGAAGTAGACGTTAGCAAATAAGAGACTTTGGACACTGAGGTAATACTAAAAGTGAAGTCATAAAAAATTAGGAATAAATAGTAAAGTAATAAATAGTAAAGTAATGAAAAATAATTAATTATTTATTAATTAATTATATTTAATAATTAATGATTAGTAAAGTAATGAATAGTAAAGTAATGAACAGTAAAGTAATAAACAGTAAAGTAATAAACAGTAAAGTAATAAACAGTAAAGCAATGAACAGTAAAGCAATGAACAGTAACGTAATGAACAGTAAAGTAATGAATAGTAAAGTAATGAACAGTAACGTAATGAACAGTAAAGTAATGAATAGTAAAGTAATGAATAGTAAAGTAACGAAGAGTAAAGTAATGAATAGTAAAGTGATGAATAGTAAAGTAATAAATAGTAAAGTAATGAATAGTAAAGTAATGAATAGTAAAGTGATGAATAGTAAAGTAATAAATAGTAAAGTAATGAATAGTAAAGTAATGAATAGTAAAGTGATGAATAGTAAAGTAATAAAGAGTAAAGTGATGAAAAATAATTAATTAACTGTAAAGTAATAAACAGTAAAGTAATGGATAGTAAAGTAATGAACAGTAAAGTAATACATAGTAAAGTCAGAAATAGTAAAGTAATGAACAGTAAATTAATAAACTGTAAAGTAATGAACTGTAAAGTAATGAATAGTAAAATAATGAACAGTAAAGTAATAAACAGTAAAGTAATGAACAGCAAAGTAATTAACAGTAAAGTAATACATAGTAAAGTAATGAATAGTAAAGTAATGAATAGTAAAGAAATAAACAGTAAAGTAATAAACAGTAAAGTAATGAACAGTAAAGTAACGAACAGTAAAGTAACGGACAGTAAAATAATGAATAGTAAAGTAACGAACAGTAAAGTAATGAACAGTAAAGTAATGAACAGTAAAGTAATGAATAGTAAAGTATTAAACAGTAAAGTAATGAATAGTAAAGTGATGAATAGTAAAGTAATGAATAGTAAAGTAATAAACAGTAAAGTAATGAACAGTAAAGTAATGAACAGTAAAGTAATAAACAGTAAAGTAATGAACAGTAAAGTAATAAATAGTAAAGTGATGAACAGTAAAGTAATGAACAGTAAAGTAATAAACAGTAAAGTAATAAACAGTAAAGTAATGAACAGTAAAGTAATGAACAGTAAAGTAATGAACAGTAAAGTAATAAACAGTAAAGTAATGAACAGTAAAGTAATAAATAGTAAAGTGATGAATAGTAAAGTAACGAACAGTAAAGTAATAAACAGTAAAGTAATAAACAGTAAAGTAATGAACAGTAAAGTAATGTACAGTAAAGTAATAAATAGTAAAGTGATGAACAGTAAAGTAATGAATAGTAAAGTAATAAATAGTAAAGTGATGAACAGTAAAGTAATGAACAGTAAAGTAATAAATAGTAAAGTAATGAACAGTAAAGTAATGAACAGTAAAGTAATAAACAGTAAAGTAATAAACAGTAAAGTAATGAACAGTAAAGTAATGAACAGTAAAGTAATGAACAGTAAAGTAATGAACAGTAAAGTGATGAATAGTAAAGTAATGAACAGTAAAGTAATGAACAGTAAAGTGATGAACAGTAAAGTAATGAATAGTAAAGTAATAAACAGTAAAGTAATAAACAGTAAAGTAATGAATAGTAAAGTAATGAATAGTAAAGTGATGAATAGTAAAGTAATGAATAGTAAAGTAATGAATAGTAAAGTAACAAACAGTAAAGTAATGAACAGTAAAGTAATGAACAGTAAAGTAATGAACAGTAAAGTAATAAAGAGTAAAGTAATGAATAGTAAAGTAATGAACAGTAAAGTAATAAACAGTAAGGCAATAAGTACTAAAGTAATTTTTTTAAATAGTAAAGGAATACATAGAAAGTAATAAATAGTAAAGGAATAAATAGTAAAAATATAAATACTAAAGTAATAAAAAATAAGTAGTGAATAGTAAAGGAATAAATAGTAAAGTAATAAATAGTAAAATAGTTAACAGTAAAGCAATAATTATTAAAGTAATAAAACATTTTAGTTAAATAGTAAAGGAATACATAGAAAGTAATACATAGTAAAGGAATAAATAGTAAAAATATAAAGACTAAAGTAATAAATACTAAAGTAATAAATAGTAAAGGAATAAATAGTAAAAATATAAATAGTAAAGTAATAAATAGTAAAGGAAAAAATAGTAAAGGAATAAATAGTAAATAATAAATGGTAAAATAATCAATAGTAAAGGAATAAATAGTAAATTAATAAATAGTACATTAATAAAAAGTAAAGTGATACATATTAAATAATATTAATAAAAATAATAAATGATAATAAAAAAGAAGTAGTAAATAGTAAAGAAAAGTAGTAAAGGAATAAAAAATAAGTAATAA
>NW_024061518.1:0-119534 GCF_016432855.1 Salvelinus namaycush
GGTCTATGTTGTTAAGGAAGTTATGGGTCCTACAGTAGGTCTATGTTGTTGTTAGGTAAATTTATGGGTCCTACAGTAGGTCTATGTTGTTGTTAGGGGATGTTACGGTCCTACAGTAGGTCTATGTTAGGTGAAGTTATGGGTCCTACAGTAGGTCTATGTTATTGTTATGGGTCCTGCAGTAGGTCTGTTATTGTTATGGGTCCTACAGTAGGTCTATGTTATTGTTAGGTAATGTTATGGGTCCTACATAGGTCTATGTTGTTGTTAGGTGAAGTATGGGGTCCTACGGTAGATCTATGTTATTGCTATGTATCCTACAGTAGGTCTGTTATTGTTATGGGTCCTATAGTAGGTCTATGTTATTGTTAGGTAATGTTATGGGTCCTACAGTAGGTCTATGTTGTTGTTAGGTGAAGTTATAGGTCCTACAGTAGGTCTATGTTATTGTTAGGTGAAGTTAGTGGTCCTGCATTAGGTCTATGTTGTTGTTAGGTGAAGTTATGGGTCCTACAGTAGGTCTGTTATTGTTAGGTGAAGTTATGGGTCCTACAGTAGGTCTATGTTGTTATGGGTCCTACAGTAGGTCTGTTATTGTTATGGGTCCTACAGTAGGTCTATGTTATTGTTGTGGGTCCTACAGTAGGTCTATGTTATTGTTATGGGTCCTACAGTACGTCTGGTATTGTTATGGGTCCTACAGTAGGTCTATGTTATTGTTAGGTAATGTTATGGGTCCCACAGTAGGTCTATGTTGTTGTTAGGTGAAGTTATGGGACCTACAGTAGGTGTATGTTATTGTTAGATGAAGTTATGGGTCCTACAGTAGGTGTATGTTATTGTTATGTGAAGTTATGGGTCCCACAGTAGGTCTATGTTGTTGTTAGGTGAAGTTATGGGTCCTACAGTAGGTCTATGTTATTGTTAGGTGAAGTTATGGGTCCTACAGTAGGTCTATGTTATTGTTAGGTGAAGTTGTAGGTCTATGTTATTGTTAGGTAAAGTTATGGGTCCTACAGTAGGTCTATGTTATTAGGTGAAGTTATAGGTCCTACAGTAGGTCTATGTTGTTGTTAGGTGAAGTTATGGGTCCTACAGTAGGTCTATGTTGTTAGGTTAAGTTATGGGTCCTGCAGTAGGTCTATGTTGTTGTTAGGTGAAGTTATGGGTCCTACAGTAGGTCTATGTTATTGATAGGTGAAGTTATGGGTCCTACAGTAGGTCTGTTATTGTTAGGTGAAGTTATGGGTCCTACAGTAGGTCTATGTTGTTATGGGTCCTACAGTAGGTCTGCTATTGTTATGGGTCCTACAGTAGGTCTATGTTATTTTTGTGGGTCCTACAGTACGTCTGTTATTGCTATGGGTCCTAGAGTAGGTCTATGTTGTTGTTAGGTGAAGTTATGGGTACTACAGTAGGTCTATGTTATTGTTAGGTGGAGTTATGGGTCCTACAGTAGGTCTATGTTATTGTTAGGTGAAGTTATGGGTCCTACAGTAGGTCTATGTTATTAGGTGAAGTTATGGGTCCTACAGTAGGTCTATGTTGTTAGGTTAAGTTATGGGTCCTACAATAGGTCTATGTTATTAGGTGAAGTTATGGGTCCTACAGTAGGTCTATGTTATTGTTAGGTGAAGTTATGGGTCCTACAGTAGGTCTATGTTGTTATGGGTCCTACAGTAGGTCTGTTATTGTTATGGGTCCTACAGTAGGTCTATGTTATTGTTGTGGGTCCTACAGTAGGTCTGTTACTGTTTTGGGACCTACAGTAGGTCTATGTTATTGTTGTGGGTCCTACAGTACGTCTGTTATTGTTATGGGTCCTACAGTAGGTCTATGTTATTGTTAGGTAATGTTATGGGTCCTACAGTGGGTGTATGTTATTGTTAGGTGAAGTTATGGGTCCCACAGTAGGTCTATGTTGTTGTTAGGTGAAGTTATGGGTCCTACAGTATGTCTATGTTATTGCTATGGGTCCTAGAGTAGGTCTATGTTGTTGTTAGGTGAAGTTATTGGTACTACAGTAGGTCTATGTTATTGTTAGGTGGAGTTATGGGTCCTACAGTAGGTCTATGTTGTTAGGTGAAGTTATGGGTCCTACAGTAGGTCTATGTTATTGTTAGGTGAAGTTATGGGTCCTACAGTAGGTCTATGTTATTGTTAGGTGAAGTTATGGGTCCTACAGTAGGTCTATGTTATTGTTAGGTAATGTTATGGGTCCTACAGTAGGTCTATGTTATTAGGTGAAGTTATGGGTCCTACAGTAGGTCTATGTTGTTGTTAGGTTAAGTTATGGGTCCTACAATAGGTCTATGTTATTAGGTGAAGTTATGGGTCCTACAGTAGGTCTATGTTGTTGTTAGGTGAAGTTATGGGTCCTACAGTAGGTCTATGTTATTGTTAGGTGAAGTTATGGGTCCTACGGTAGGTCTATGTTAGGTGAAGTTATGGGTCCTACAGTAGGTCTATGTTGTTGTTAGGTGAAGTTATGGGTCCTACAGTAGGTCTATGTTATTGTTAGGTGAAGTTATGGGTCCTACAGTAGGTCTATGTTATTGTTAGGTGAAGTTATGGGTCCTACGGTAGGTCTATGTTAGGTGAAGTTATGGGTCCTACGGTAGGTCTATGTTAGGTGAAGTTATGGGTCTTACGGTAGGTCTATGTTATTGTTATGGGTCCTATAGTAGGTCTATGTTATTAGGTGAAGTTATAGGTCCTACAGTAGGTCTATGTTGTTGTTAGGTTAAGTTATGGGTCCTACAGTAGGTCTATGTTATTGTTAGGTGAAGTTATGGGTCCTACAGTAGGTCTATGTTGTTAGGTGAAGTTATGGGTCTTGCGGTAGGTCTATGTTACTGTTATGGGTTCTACAGTAGGTCTATGTTGTTGTTAGGTTAAGTTATGGATCCTACAGTAGGTCTATGTTGTTGTTAGGTGAAGTTATGTGTCCTACAATAGGTCTATGTTATTAGGTGAAGTTATGGGTCCTACAGTAGGTCTATGTTGTTGTTAGGTTAAATTATGGGTCCTACAGTAGGTCTATGTTGTTGTTATGGGTCCTACAGTACGTATGTTATTGTTATGGGTCCTACAGTAGGTCTATGTTATTGTTAGGTAATGTTATGGGTCCTACAGTGGGTGTATGTTATTGTTAGGTGAAGTTATGGGTCCCACAGTAGGTCTATGTTGTTGTTAGGTGAAGTTATGGGTCCTACAGTATGTCTATGTTATTGCTATGGGTCCTAGAGTAGGTCTATGTTGTTGTTAGGTGAAGTTATGGGTACTACAGTAGGTCTATGTTATTGTTAGGTAGAGTTATGGGTCCTACAGTAGGTCTATGTTGTTAGGTGAAGTTATGGGTCCTACAGTAGGTCTATGTTGTTGTTATGGGTCCTACAGTAGGTCTATGTTGTTGTTAGGTGAAGTTATGGGTACTACAGTAGGTCTATGTTATTGTTAGGTGGAGTTGTGGGTCCTACAGTAGGTCTATGTTGTTAGGTTAAGTTATGGGTCCTACAATAGGTCTATGTTATTAGGTGAAGTTATGGGTCCTACAGTAGGTCTATGTTATTGTTAGGTGAAGTTATGGGTCCTACAGTAGGTCTATGTTGTTATGGGTCCTACAGTAGGTCTGTTATTGTTATGGGTCCTACAGTAGGTCTATGTTATTGTTGTGGGTCCTACAGTAGGTCTGTTACTGTTTTGGGACCTACAGTAGGTCTATGTTATTGTTGTGGGTCCTACAGTACGTCTGGTATTGTTATGGGTCCTACAGTAGGTCTATGTTATTGTTAGGTAATGTTATGGGTCCTACAGTGGGTGTATGTTATTGTTAGGTGAAGTTATGGGTCCCACAGTAGGTCTATGTTGTTGTTAGGTGAAGTTATGGGTCCTACAGTATGTCTATGTTATTGCTATGGGTCCTAGAGTAGGTCTATGTTGTTGTTAGGTGAAGTTATGGGTACTACAGTAGGTCTATGTTATTGTTAGGTAGAGTTATGGGTCCTACAGTAGGTCTATGTTGTTAGGTGAAGTTATGGGTCCTACAGTAGGTCTATGTTATTGTTAGGTGAAGTTATGGGTCCTACAGTAGGTCTATGTTATTGTTAGGTGAAGTTATGGGTCCTACAGTAGGTCTATGTTATTGTTAGGTAATGTTATGGGTCCTACAGTAGGTCTATGTTATTAGGTGAAGTTATGGGTCCTACAGTAGGTCTATGTTGTTGTTAGGTTAAGTTATGGGTCCTACAATAGGTCTATGTTATTAGGTGAAGTTATGGGTCCTACAGTAGGTCTATGTTATTGTTAGGTGAAGTTATGGGTCCTACGGTAGGTCTATGTTAGGTGAAGTTATGGGTCTTACGGTAGGTCTATGTTATTGTTATGGGTCCTATAGTAGGTCTATGTTATTAGGTGAAGTTATAGGTCCTACAGTAGGTCTATGTTGTTGTTAGGTTAAGTTATGGGTCCTACAGTAGGTCTATGTTATTGTTAGGTGAAGTTATGGGTCCTACAGTAGGTCTATGTTGTTAGGTGAAGTTATGGGTCTTGCGGTAGGTCTATGTTACTGTTATGGGTTCTACAGTAGGTCTATGTTGTTGTTAGGTTAAGTTATGGATCCTACAGTAGGTCTATGTTGTTGTTAGGTGAAGTTATGTGTCCTACAATAGGTCTATGTTATTAGGTGAAGTTATGGGTCCTACAGTAGGTCTATGTTGTTGTTAGGTTAAATTATGGGTCCTACAGTAGGTCTATGTTGTTGTTATGGGTCCTACAGTACGTCTGTTATTGTTATGGGTCCTACAGTAGGTCTATGTTATTGTTAGGTAATGTTATGGGTCCTACAGTAGGTGTATGTTATTGTTAGGTGAAGTTATGGGTCCCACAGTAGGTCTATGTTGTTGTTAGGTGAAGTTATGGGTGCTACAGTATGTCTATGTTATTGTTATGGGTCCTAGAGTTGGTCTATGTTGTTGTTAGGTGAAGTTATGGGTACTACAGTAGGTCTATGTTATTGTTAGGTGGAGTTATGGGTCCTACAGTAGGTCTATGTTGTTAGGTGAAGTTATGGGTCCTACAGTAGGTCTATGTTGTTGTTAGGTTAAATTATGGGTCCTACAGTAGGTCTATGTTGTTGTTATGGGTCCTACAGTAGGTCTATGTTGTTGTTAGGTGAAGTTATGGGTACTACAGTAGGTCTATGTTATTGTTAGGTGGAGTTATGGGTCCTACAGTAGGTCTATGTTGTTAAGGGAAGTTATGGGTCCTACAGTAGGTCTATGTTGTTGTTAGGTTAAATTATGGGTCCTACAGTAGGTCTATGTTGTTGTTAGGGGATGTTACGGGTCCTACAGTAGGTCTATGTTAGGTGAAGTTATGGGTCCTACAGTAGGTCTATGTTATTGTTATGGGTCCTGCAGTAGGTCTGTTATTGTTATGGGTCCTACAGTAGGTCTATGTTATTGTTAGGTAATGTTATGGGTCCTACATAGGTCTATGTTGTTGTTAGGTGAAGTTAAGGGTCCTACGGTAGATCTATGTTATTGCTATGTATCCTACAGTAGGTCTGTTATTGTTATGGGTCCTATAGTAGGTCTATGTTATTGTTAGGTAATGTTATGGGTCCTACAGTAGATCTATGTTGTTGTTAGGTGAAGTTATAGGTCCTACAGTAGGTCTATGTTATTGTTAGGTGAAGTTATTGGTCCTGCAGTAGGTCTATGTTGTTGTTAGGTGAAGTTATGGGTCCTACAGTAGGTCTATGTTATTGTTAGGTGAAGTTATGGGTCCTACAGTAGGTCTGTTATTGTTAGGTGAAGTTATGGGTCCTACAGTAGGTCTATGTTGTTATGGGTCCTACAATAGGTCTGTTATTGTTATGGGTCCTACAGTAGGTCTATGTTATTGTTGTGGGTCCTACAGTAGGTCTATGTTATTGTTATGGGTCCTACAGTACGTCTGGTATTGTTATGGGTCCTACAGTAGGTCTATGTTATTGTTAGGTAATGTTATGGGTCCCACAGTAGGTCTATGTTGTTGTTAGGTGAAGTTATGGGACCTACAGTAGGTGTATGTTATTGTTAGATGAAGTTATGGGTCCTACAGTAGGTGTATGTTATTGTTAGGTGAAGTTATGGGTCCCACAGTAGGTCTATGTTGTTGTTAGGTGAAGTAATGGGTCCTACAGTAGGTCTATGTTATTGTTAGGTGAAGTTATGGGTCCTACAGTAGGTCTATGTTATTGTTAGGTGAAGTTGTAGGTCTATGTTATTGTTAGGTAAAGTTATGGGTCCTACAGTAGGTCTATGTTATTAGGTGAAGTTATGGGTCCTACAGTAGGTCTATGTTGTTGTTAGGTGAAGTTATGGGTCCTACAGTAGGTCTATGTTATTGTTAGGTGAAGTTATGGGTCCTACAGTCGGTCTATGTTGTTAGGTGAAGTTATGGGTCTTACGGTAGGTCTATGTTATTGTTATGGGTCCTACAGAAGGTCTATGTTATTAGGTGAAGTTATAGGTCCTACAGTAGGTCTATGTTGTTGTTAGGTGAAGTTATGGGTCCTACAGTAGGTCTATGTTGTTAGGTGAAGTTATGGGTCCTGCAGTAGGTCTATGTTGTTGTTAGGTGAAGTTATGGGTCCTACAGTAGGTCTATGTTGTTGTTAGGTGAAGTTATGGGTCCTACAGTAGGTCTATGTTGTTATGGGTCCTACAGTAGGTCTGCTATTGTTATGGGTCCTACAGTAGGTCTATGTTATTTTTGTGGGTCCTACAGTACGTCTGTTATTGCTATGGGTCCTAGAGTAGGTCTATGTTGTTAGGTGAAGTTATGGGTACTACAGTAGGTCTATGTTATTGTTAGGTGGAGTTATGGGTCCTACAGTAGGTCTATGTTAGGTGAAGTTATGGGTCCTACAGTAGGTCTATGTTGTTGTTAGGTGAAGTTATGGGTACTACAGTAGGTCTATGTTATTGTTAGGTGGAGTTATGGGTCCTACAGTAGGTCTATGTTAGGTGAAGTTATGGGTCCTACAGTTTGTTCTATGTTATTGTTAGGTGAAGTTATGGGTCCTACAATAGGTCTATGTTATTAGGTGAAGTTATGGGTCCTACAGTAGGTCTATGTTATTGTTAGGTGAAGTTATGGGTCCTACAGTAGGTCTATGTTGTTATGGGTCCTACAGTAGGTCTGTTATTGTTATGGGTCCTACAGTAGGTCTATGTTATTGTTGTGGGTCCTACAGTAGGTCTGTTACTGTTTTGGGACCTACAGTAGGTCTATGTTATTATTGTGGGTCCTACAGTACGTCTGTTATTGTTATGGGTCCTACAGTAGGTCTATGTTATTGTTAGGTAATGTTATGGGTCCTACAGTGGGTGTATGTTATTGTTAGGTGAAGTTATGGGTCCCACAGTAGGTCTATGTTGTTGTTAGGTGAAGTTATGGGTCCTACAGTATGTCTATGTTATTGCTATGGGTCCTAGAGTAGGTCTATGCTGTTGTTAGGTGAAGTTATGGGTACTACAGTAGGTCTATGTTATTGTTAGGTGGAGTTATGGGTCCTACAGTAGGTCTATGTTGTTAGGTGAAGTTATGGGTCCTACAGTAGGTCTATGTTATTGTTAGGTGAAGTTATGGGTCCTACAGTAGGTCTATGTTATTGTTAGGTGAAGTTATGGGTCCTACAGTAGGTCTATGTTATTGTTAGGTAATGTTATGGGTCCTACAGTAGGTCTATGTTATTAGGTGAAGTTATGGGTCCTACAGTAGGTCTATGTTGTTGTTAGGTTAAGTTATGGGTCCTACAATAGGTCTATGTTATTAGGTGAAGTTATGGGTCCTACAGTAGGTCTATGTTGTTGTTAGGTGAAGTTATGGGTCCTACAGTAGGTCTATGTTATTGTTAGGTGAAGTTATGGGTCCTACGGTAGGTCTATGTTGTTAGGTGAAGTTATGGGTCTTACGGTAGGTCTATGTTATTGTTATGGGTCCTATAGTAGGTCTATGTTATTAGGTGAAGTTATAGGTCCTACAGTAGGTCTATGTTGTTAGGTGAAGTTATGGGTCTTGCGGTAGGTCTATGTTACTGTTATGGGTTCTACAGTAGGTCTATGTTGTTGTTAGGTTAAGTTATGGATCCTACAGTAGGTCTATGTTGTTGTTAGGTGAAGTTATGTGTCCTACAATAGGTCTATGTTATTAGGTGAAGTTATGGGTCCTACAGTAGGTCTATGTTGTTGTTAGGTTAAATTATGGGTCCTACAGTAGGTCTATGTTGTTGTTATGGGTCCTACAGTACGTCTGTTATTGTTATGGGTCCTACAGTAGGTCTATGTTATTGTTAGGTAATGTTATGGGTCCTACAGTAGGTCTATGTTGTTGTTAGGTGAAGTTATGTGTCCTACAATAGGTCTATGTTATTAGGTGAAGTTATGGGTCCTACAGTAGGTCTATGT
Organism: Salvelinus namaycush; assembly: GCF_016432855.1. Lineage (NCBI taxonomy): Eukaryota > Metazoa > Chordata > Actinopteri > Salmoniformes > Salmonidae > Salvelinus > Salvelinus namaycush. Next base: position 8,457 of record NW_024061518.1, read on the forward strand.
TGTTGTTAGGTTAAATTATGGGTCCTACAGTAGGTCTATGTTGTTGTTATGGGTCCTACAGTACGTCTGTTCTTGTTATGGGTCCTACAGTAGGTCTATGTTATTGTTAGGTAATGTTATGGGTCCTACAGTAGGTCTATGTTGTTGTTAGGTGAAGTTATGGGTGCTACAGTATGTCTATGTTATTGTTATGGATCCTAGAGTAGGTCTATGTTGTTGTTAGGTGAAGTTATGGGTACTACAGTAGGTCTATGTTGTTAGGTGAAGTTATGGGTCCTACAGTAGGTCTATGTTGTTGTTAGGTTAAATTATGGGTCCTACAGTAGGTCTATGTTGTTGTTATGGGTCCTACAGTAGGTCTATGTTGTTGTTAGGGGAAGTTATGGGTACTACAGTAGGTCTATGTTATTGTTAGGTGAAGTTATGGGTCCTACAGTAGGTCTATGTTATTGTTATGGGTCCTGCAGTAGGTCTGTTATTGTTATGGGTCCAACGGTAGGTCTATGTTATTGTTAGGTAATGTTATGGGCCCTACATAGGTCTATGTTGTTGTTAGGTGAAGTTATGGGTCCTACGGTAGATCTATGTTATTGCTATGTATCCCACAGTAGGTCTGTTATTGTTATTGGTCCTATAGTAGGTCTATGTTATTGTTAGGTAATGTTATGGGTCCTACAGTAGGTCTATGTTATTGTTAGGTAAAGTTATGGGTCCTACAGTAGGTCTATGTTGTTGTTAGGTTAAGTTATTGGTCCTACAATATGTCTATGTTATTAGGTGAAGTTATGGGTCCTACAGTAGGTCTATGTTGTTGTTAGGTGAAGTTATGGGTCCTACAGTAGGTCTATGTTATTGTTAGGTGAAGTTATGGGTCCTACAGTAGGTCTATGTTATTGTTAGGTGAAGTTATGGGTCCTACAGTAGGTCTATGTTGTTAGGTGAAGTTATGGGTCCTACAGTATGTCTATGTTGTTGTTAGGTGAAGTTATGGGTACTACAGTAGGTTTATGTTATTGTTAGGTGGAGTTATGGGTCCTACAGTAGGTCTATGTTGTTAGGTGAAGTTATGGGTCCTACAGTAGGTCTATGTTATTGTTAGGTGAAGTTATGGGTCCTACAGTAGGTCTATGTTATTGTTAGGTGAAGTTGTAGGTCTATGTTATTGTTAGGTAAAGTTATGGGTCCTACAGTAGGTCTATGTTATTAGGTGAAGTTATGGGTCCTACAGTAGGTCTATGTTGTTGTTAGGTTAAGTTATGGATCCTACAGTAGGTCTATGTTGTTGTTAGGTGAAGATATGGGTCCTACAGTAGGTCTATGTTGTTGTTAGGTGAAGTTATGGGTCCTACAGTAGGTCTATGTTATTGTTAGGTGAAGTTATGGGTCCTACAGTAGGTCTATGTTGTTAGGTGAAGTTATGGGTCTTACGGTAGGTCTGTGTTATTGTTATGGGTCCTACAGAAGGTCTATGTTATTAGGTGAAGTTATGGGTCCTACAGTAGGTCTATGTTGTTGTTAGGTTAAGTTATGGATCCTACAGTAGCTCTATGTTGTTGTTAGGTGAAGTTATGGGTCCTACAGTAGGTCTATGTTGTTGTTAAGTTATGGGTCCTACAGTAGGTCTATGTTGTTGTTAGGGGAAGTTATGGGTCCTACAGTAGGTCTATGTTGTTAGGTGAAGTTATGGGTCCTACAGTAGGTCTATGTTGTTGTTAGGTGAAGTTATGGGTCCTACAGTAGGTCTATGTTGTTGTTAGGTTAAGATATGGTCCTACGGTAGGTCTATGTTATTGTTATGGGTCCTACAGTAGGTCTATGTTATTAGGTGAAGTTATGGGTCGTACAGTAGGTCTATGTTGTTGTTAGGTGAAGTTATGGGTCCTACAGTAGGTCTATGTTGTTGTTAGGTGAAGTTATGGGTCTTACGGTATGTCTATGTTATTGTTATGGGTCCTACAGTAGGTCTGTGTTGTTGTTAGGTGAAGTTATGGGTCTTACGGTATGTCTATGTTATTGTTATGGGTCCTACAGTAGGTCTGTGTTGTTGTTATGGGTCCTAAAGTACACTATGTGTGTCATACAACAACAACCAAAGTGCTTCTTCGTTCATTACACCGGCATATTTGTTGTTAGGTGAAGTTATGGGCCAATTTGGCAAACAGTGTACAAACCTTCATTGTCAGGCTGATGGAAAAGCTAGAGAAAGAGCATTTCACTGGTTGAAGTGTTTTTTAAATACAAAGCGGTTGATTTGCGATGATGACACAAACATTATATTAAGCAGGACATTCAAACGATACTTATAATTACATAATTATAATCCAATTATAATCCAAAGTAGTGTGAAATGCACTCATAAGCAACCTGGAAATGGAGGTTACTCCCCTGAGTTTTCCCCCATTCAGAATACATTGTGAAAAACTGAAATCTTTGCTCACCATTTTTGCTCCAGGGAGATATACTACGTCCATAACTAGTGGTTTCCTCATTACCAGATATACTACGTCCATAACTACTGGTTTCCTCATTACCAGATATACTACGTCCATAACTAGTGGTTTCCTCATTACCAGATATACTACATCCATAACTAGCGGTTTCCTCATTACCAGATATACTACATCCATAACTAGTGGTTTCCTCATTACCAGATATACTACATCCATAACTAGTGGTTTCCTCATTAGCAGATATACTACATCCATAACTAGTGGTTTCCTCATTAGCAGATATACTACATCCATAACTAGTGGTTTCCTCATTAGCAGGGAGGAGTTTCTACAACCAAATTGCATGTGCATCGCCCTCGTGCCGCATTTTTATTAAACACAGAAAGGGGCCTGTATTGGAGACCAAAAGTCGTCTGGCACACTGCTTAGAGTTTCAACAACATGAATAACTTATTTCTAGCCTACAATCATCGATGCTACTACTAATGTGAAAACAAGACAAAATATGATCATTGTTGCTCTTTAAAAAAAAAAAAAAAAAAAATTTATTTTTTTATTTTTATCCCCTTTCCTCCCCAATTTTTCGTGGTATCCAATCGCTAGTAATTACTATCTTGTCTCATCGCTACAACTCCCGTACGGGCTCGGGAGAGACGAAGGTCGAAAGCCACGCGTCCTCCGAAGCACAACCCAACCAAGCCGCACTGCTTCTTAACACAGCGCGCCTCCAACCCGGAAGCCAGCCGCACCAATGTGTCGGAGGAAACACCGTGCACCTGGCCCCCTTGGTTAGCGCGCACTGCCCCCGGCCCGCCACAGGAGTCGCTGGAGCGCGATGAGACAAGGATATCCCTACCGGCCAAACCCTCCCTAACCCGGACGACGCTAGCCCAATTGTGCGTCGCCCCACGGACCTCCCGGTCGCGGCCGGCTGCGACAGAGCCTGGGCGCGAACCCTTGAGACTCTGGTGGCGCAGCTAGCACTGCGATGCAGTGCCCTAGACCACTGCGCCACCCGGGAGGCCCTCAAGACAATTGTCAAATAACTTTAACATTCATTACACACGTTTATTGTTGTACAACATCATGGCTACGCTGTTGGCATCACCTTTTACAGTGGATTACCGCTGTTGTGGGCCTTTAACCATCTGTCTGACTTTGTTGTTCTCACAGGAGAGATACTTCACTATCGTGGATCCTCTGGGGATCCTCAACAACCTCATGATGCTGAAGAGGCAGAGAAGAGTCTCCAGATCAGAACACCTCATTAAACACCTGCAGAGATCCACAGGGAAGAAATCTCACTGCTGCTCTGACTGTGGGAAGAGATTCACCTCCTCAGGCATTAAAATTCATCAGAGAACACACACAGGAGAGAAACCTTATAGTTGTGGTCAATGTGGGAAGCATTTTAATCGATCTTGCCATCTGACTCTGCACCAGAGAATACACACAGGAGAGAAACCTTATAGCTGTGCTCAATGTGGGAAGAGTTTTCGTCAATCTGGAGAGCTGACAGTGCACCAGAGACTACACACAGGAGAGAAACCTTATAGCTGTGGTCAATGTGGGAAGAGTTTTGTTAGATCTTGCTATCTGGTATCACACCAGAGAACACAGGAGAGGAATCTTATATCTGTGGTCAATGTGGGAAGAGTTTTGGTCAATCTGGCCATCTGGTATCACACCAGAGAATACACACAGGCGAGAAACCTTATAGTTGTGGTCAATGTGGGAAGAGTTTTTCTACATCTGGCTCTCTGACTCTGCACCAGAGAACACACACATGAGAGAAACCTTATAGCTGTGATCAATGTGACAAGAGATACTCTGATCAAACATCAGAAAATACATACATGAAGGAGTTATTTTGTGATGTCAATGAAAAAATGTCACAATGTAGAATGTTTTTAACATTGTAGTAGGAGTATTTTAAGGAATTTCACAATATAGAACCCTAAACGTTTGCCCCATTCAATTGATTTCAGCCTTGGGAAAAATCCAGGCTCTTGAAAGAGTACTATTTATGTGATTTAACAAAAAAGTGACTAACGCAAAAAAAGAGTTGTTACACTTACCACGTTGGTGACCCACTTGAATCAAAATGCAACACTTCAAAATGTGGCGAGCTGTTTTCTACAAATTGTCCTCTAACCAGGGATGTACACATTATTCCCAGATTCCGTGTGGTTTTTGAGCTGTTAGTTTTAACAGGATGTGCAACCTCATCTTCCTCCTCCTCAATTGATTTCAACATGATATCGAACATTTAAATTTAAATGCATCACTCCAAAATATAGCTGACTGTCTTCTGCAGGTTGTCCTCTAACCAGTGAGGTAAAATATATCTCCCATTTCCATGTGTTTTTTTAGATGTTAGTTTCAACAGCACGAACAACCTGATTTCCCCCCTAATTGATATCATTGATTTATTGCTACTTGTAAAAACAACAGCGTTTCTGGTGCTTGTGCAGTTTATAAGGAGCTTGTTTAAAAAATACAAGTAATGTGAATATTGTGGCAGATGTTTGTACATAGCACATTTTTTGTTTAGGTTTTCAATATATCAGAAACTGTTTCTGCATATTGGTTATTGATTTGGACACGTTAAAACTGTGTTTTGACAGTGGGCTATCCCACCTAGCACAATGTCATTGAAAAGCTGTTGAAAATAAGACTATGCAACCAAGTATTTAATATTTCCAATTCATGTAACATTTAGTAATGATAATTATTTATGCAACCAACTGACAATTCTTTGCTACAATTATATTGACATTGTTGCCCTGCTTTTAGAATATCAGGGTTAATTCTCACATGTGCCAAACCAAATGTACTAGAGCATGACATTGGGGACTGGGCCCCGATCCAACAACATGCCTTTCTAGTGAACCCTGAAAAGGTGGGAAGTGAGGTGGGAAGTTACTATGGATATTGCAGGAGTTTCCTCTTGAAATCAGACATGTCCGTGGTAAGGACAACTTGGTTGCTGATTGTCTCAAGGGCCGGCAGTTAAAATGTTTTGTGTTTTGCGTCTAGCCAGTGTGTTGCCATGGATCACAATTTATTTTGACTGCACGTTTTTCTGTATTGGAGATGAGTTTTGTTTGGGCTTGTTCCAATGGGACGAAAGTTCTAGAAGCTAGTGGGGAAAAAATCTATATTTTTTCTTGTTTTTAATTGTTGACAGCCAGTAGACACCATGTTTATATTGTATTGGTGAAGCATTGTAGTTGATAATGTGAAATGGAAATTGTTTTCTGTTGTCCAACAAAAATATAGGATATATTTGTTGTCTTAAGGGGGAAGGTGTTACAGTCTTTGGTTTTTCCATTTATGTTTTGAGGTTGGATTTCAGCACGTCTAGCTCGTACTGATTGGTGTCACCTCGTTAGTCAGTATGTGTTACACCTGTGCTGGCTTGTCCATCTCGTTAGTGGGAAGGTGTTCCACCTGAGCTGGTCCAGGTTCTATTTAAGAGTGTCTGGCCCAGTGCTCCAGTTGTCTTGATAGATGTGGAGAGTCAACACCTTTAGTTGCGCCACGTTTTTGGTTTGCGTCCTGTCTTTAAGTTTGTTGTGGGTTTTTCTTTTGTTTGCCTCTTCTTGGGCAGATTTAGTGGGTCTCATGGTGGGTGTCTTTTAGATACCAGTTGTTGTTACTAGTCAACTTTCATTGGACACCCCATAGTGACTTTCAGAGCCCATCCTAAAAAACAAGCTTATATTTTTGGATTGGATATTTTAATCAATGGCATTTCCTTAGGATGCTCATTAGTCTTTAAGTTGGTATTATTGTTTTTTATCCTCTTATGTTTGTGTACTAAATATTCCTGTTTTTTCCTGAGAAGCCATTGTGTTGCATGTCTGAAATGTGCTGTATAAATAAAGCTTGATTTGATTTGAACATATTGCAAAACAAATTAACCCAATGACTGACCAATCAACAGACTGATGGTCCATCTTAGTATGAAAAACAGTATCACTTTTCCAGCCTGCTGAAGGTGTGGTGGAGTGGTAAACACCACCCCCGGCTCTACCAGGGGCTTGAGGTGGTCTCCCACAGCTCTGTTTATGTCATGTTTTGTGGCCTTGCAGTTCCATTTCATGACTGCCCCTGCAACACAGAAAGAAACACATTTAGTCATATTATACACTGCTCAAAAAAATAAAGGGAACACTAAAATAACACATCCTAGATCTGAATGAATGAAATATTCTTATTAAATACTTTTTTCTTTACATAGTTGAATGTGCTGACAACAAAATCACACAGAAATTATCAATGGAAATCAAATTTATCAACCAACCCGTGGAGGTCTGGATTTGGAGTCACACTCAAAATTAAAGTGGAAAACCACACTACAGGCTGATCCAACTTTGATGTACTGTCCTTAAAACAAGTAAAAATGAAGCTCAGTAGTGTGTGTGGCCTCCACGTGCCTGTATGACCTCCCTACAACGCCTGGGCATGCTCCTGATGAGGTTGCGGATGGTCTCCTGAGGCATCTCCTCCCAGACCTGGACTAAAGCATCCACCAACTCCTGGACAGTCTGTGGTGCAACGTGGCGTTGGTGGATGGAGCGAGACATGATGTCCCAGATGTGCTCAATTGGATTCAGGTCTGGGGAACGGGCGGGCCAGTCCATAGCATCAATGCCTTCCTCTTGCAGGAACTGCTGACACTCCAGCCACATGAGGTCTAGCATTGTCTTGCATTAGGAGGAACCCAGGGCCAACCGCACCAGCATATGGTCTCACAAGGGGTCTGAGGATCTCATCTCGGTACCTAATGGCAGTCATGCTACCTCTAGCGAGCACATGGAGGGCTGTGCGGCCCCCCAAAGAAGTGCCACCCCACACCATGACTGACCCTCCGCCAAACCGGTCATGCTGGAGGATGTTGCAGGCAGCAGAAGGTTCTCCACCGCGTCTCCAGACTCTGTCACGTCTGTCACGTGCTCAGTGTGAACCTGCTTTCATCTGTGAAGAGCACAGGGCGCCAGTGGCGAATTTGCCAATCTTGGTGTCCTCTGGCAAATGCCAAACGTCCTGCACAGTGTTGGGCTGTAAGCACAACCCCCACCTGTGGACGTCGGGCCCTCATACCACCCTCATGGAGTCTGTTTCTGACCGTTTGAGCAGACACATGCACATTTGTGGCCTGCTGGAGGTCATTTTGCAGGGCTCTGGCAGTGCTCCTCCTGCTCAAAGGCTGAGGTAGCGGTCCTGCTGCTGGGTTGTTGCCCTCCTACGGCCTCCTCCACGTCTCCTGATGTACTGGCCTGTCTCCTGGTAGCGCCTCCATGCTCTGGACACTACGCTGACAGACACAGCAAACCTTCTTGCCACAGCTCGCATTGATGTGCCATCCTGGATGAGCTGCACTACCTGAGCCACTTGTGTGGGTTGTAGACTCCGTCTCATGCTACCACTAGAGTGAAAGCACCGCCAGCATTCAAAAGTGACCAAAACATCAGCCAGGAAGCATAGGAACTGAGAAGTGGTCTGTGGTCACCACCTGCAGAACCACTCCTTTATTGGGGGTGTCTTGCTAATTGCCTATAATTTCCACCTGTTGTCTATTCCATTTGCACAACAGCATGTGAAATTTATTGTCAATCAGTGTTGCTTCCTAAGTGGACAGTTTGATTTCACAGAAGTGTGATTGACTTGGAGTTACATTGTGTTGTTTAAGTGTTCCCTTTATTTTTTTGAGCAGTGTATAAAACACTCAAAGTAATGGATATGATGCATCTATGGCCTCAGTTACACCTGGCACCTAAATGTAACTTCTGTCATCTGATCACTCCAAGCTGCATTAGGTTCAGATCTACCAGGATGGGCCTTTGATGCAGTCAGGCCACCGAATATGCATAAGCAATATAAAGAGATGTGGGGAAAAGTACATTTTACACACATTACCTTCATAAATCAAATGTTATAGGTCACAGGCAGATGTTATTGTAGTGAAATGCTAGACAAGACAAGTAGGCACGCAATGGATTATGGTCATTGTAGTTAATTAAGTTTTATGAGCTAAACTATGTAGAATATTGGCCTGTTGGAAACTCCAACTCCCTACAACATCACACAGTTCAGGCTGGTTCAACATCAGTTCACCATTTCACCTCATACTGTATTGGAGCAGCAGCAGCTGACTTGATCGTTGATGCTAATCATCATGTTTTGAATCTGAGAGTAAATAGATCCGACTACAACTCTAAAAATGAAAGGTTCAACTGGAGTTGTTCTCAGATCCCCTAAGAAACGTAGGGTTCTTGGTCAATGTAAAACAGCCCCAAAAGGTTCTTCAAATAACTTCTTAGAAGGTGGGGTTCACTTCACTCTAACTTTATGGAAAAAGGTTTATTCAATAAATATAGCAACTCCTCTGATATTGGGAAGAACCCCCCCCCCCCCCTGAATTTTCAGGACTTAAGTGCAGTTTTTTTCCAAATGTGGTACCCGGACGGAGAAAATCCAATACGCGTTTTATAGTTTCATCCTTAGGGTAACTTACCCTAAAGTGGACACACTCTCATCAGTTTCTGAGACAACTGCCCAGACTTTGTAGACAGTTTAATAATGCTTAAACCTCATCTTTATCAAATGATCCATTAAAGATACCAACTCAAACCTACGTTCGTCTACATATGGGTTGTTTAAATTGTATCTAATTATATTCCCAGTATTACTTCATCAAATCTCTAGTAATCATTATAGACATATACAATTCATCATATTTTCACAGAATCCATATAAAACGTAAGAAATTCTCAGGTACTCACGACAACCATTCCATTTGCTTTTTCAAGGATTCTCCGCAGCTACGAAGCAGCTCTCCAAACATACTCCCAGCGGAACCAAAAAAAGATATGTTTGTTTCCCGGACAATGACCGGAATTCAACGGTTCTCTAACCTCCCAGAGACCACGGCAAAATCAAGCCTCCCAGGAACTATAGACCTTCCGCTGCTTTCTAAACTATCATCCCCTCTCAATACCACCCCGTGATCTTCTATGATGGCATTGAAGTAACATAACCCCAAGATAACGTTATATCAAAGCTTATTATCCACATGTCAATCATCTGATTCAGAATATTTCTATATGACGAACTATAGATCTCCGTGAGGAACTATAGACCTCTAGGAGGAACTATAGATCTCTGTGAGGAACTATAGATCTCTGTGAGGAACTATAGATCTCTGTGAGGAACTATAGATCTCTGTGAGGAACTATAGATTTCTGTGAGGAACTATAGATCTCTGTGAGGGACTATAGATCTCCGTGAGGAACTATAGATCTCTGTGAGGAACTATAGATCTCTAGGAGGAACTATAGATCTCTGTGAGGAACTATAGATCTCTGTGAGGAACTATAGATCTATACGAGGAACTATAGATCTCTGTGAGGAACTATAGATCTCTAGGAGGAACTATAGATCTCTGTGAGGACCTATAGATCTCGGTGAGGAACTATAGATCTCTGTGAGGACCTATAGATCTCTAGGAGGAACTATAGATCTCTGTGAGGAACTATAGATCTCTGTGAGGAACTATAGATCTCTGTGAGAAACTATAGATCTCTGTGAGAAACTATAGATCTCTGTGAGGAACTATAGATCTCTGTGAGAAACTATAGATCTCTGTGAGGAACTATAGATCTCTGTGAGGAACTATAGATCTCTAGGAGTAACTATAGATCTCTGTGAGGAACTATCGATCTCTAGGAGGAACTATAGATCTCTGTGAGGAACTATAGATCTCTAGGAGGAACTATAGATCTCTGTGAGGAACTATAGATCTCTGTGAGGAACTATAGATCTCTGTGAGGAACTATAGATCTCTGTGAGGAACTATAGATCTCTGTGAGGAACTATAGATCTCTGAGGGACTATAGATCTCTGTGAGAGACTATAGATCTCTGTGAGGAACTATAGATCTCTGTGAGGAACTATAGATATCTAGGAGGAGCTATAGATCTCTGTGAGGAACTATAGATCTCTTTGAGGAACTATAGATCTCTAGGAGGAACTATAGATCTCTAGGAGGAACTATAGATCTCTGGGAGGAACTATAGATCTCTAGGCGGAACTATAGATCTCTGTGAGGAACTATAGATCTCTGTGAGGAACTATAGATCTCTAGGAGGAACTATAGATCTCTGTGAGGGACTATAGATCTCTAGGAGAAACTATAGATCTCTAGGAGAAACTATAGATATCTGTGAGGAACTATAGATCTCTAGGAGAAACTATAGATCTCTGTGAGGAACTATAGATCTCTAGGAGGAACTATAGATCTATGTGAGGAACTATAGATCTCTGTGAGGAACTATAGATCTCTGTGAGGAACTATAGATCTCTAGGAGGAACTATAGATCTCTAGGAGTAACTATAGATCTCTGTGAGGAACTATAGATCTCTAGAAGGAACTATAGATCTCTGTGAGGAACTATAGATATCTGTGAGGAACTATAGATATCTGTGAGGAACTATAGATCTCTGTGAGGAACTATAGATCTCTCTGAGGAACTATAGATCTCTGTGAGGAACTATAGATCTCTGTGAGGAACTATAGATCTCTGTGAGGGACTATAGATCTCTGTGAGGAACTATAGATCTCTAGGAGGAACTATAGATCTCTAGGAGGAACTATAGATCTCTAGGAGGAACTATAGATCTCTGTGAGGAACTATAGATCTCTAGGAGGACCTATAGATCTCTGTGAGGAACTATAGATCTCTAGGAGGAACTATAGACCTCTGTGAGGAACTATAGATCTCTATGTTACTATCCAAACTTCTGATTAAGACTCAGTCACACAACTCACATATCACAGTCACACATCTCTCATATCAGTCACGCAACTCTCAAATCACAGTCACACAATGCTATTCCCAAACATACCTAATCAATTAGTTGTTTTTGAACAATATTTTAACCTGCAGGAATATTTTCACATTTATATCTCATGGTTAGTTCCTAGGATAATGCAACTCATACATTTACATCTTTCAATACTTCTAAAATGGGTTACAGGTTTAAAATAATTACAGGTGCACCTTACTATCTTATACTATATCATAAATTGTCTTAGTTAACACAGATTCTAGTTTTCATCCAGTTCACACAGATAGCTGGCTCACCCCTCTTTACACCTCCAAGGAGCCCCCCTCACACAGGAATACACACTCAGAGCCTACTGCCTCGGCCCTGTTTACACCTCCAAGGAGCCCCCCCTCACACAGGAATACACACTCTGAGCCTACGAGGCTTTTCTAAAAACTCCACTTGTTTCGCTCACCTCATTCTTTCTTTTAAACTAGGTCCGAGATGTGGTATCCACTCGGCTTGCTGCCTCTCAGATCAAAGGTGGGTCCATCTGCTCCGTTCCCGAAGCGTGGTCTCCCTGAGATCCCAAGTTTGAGAAATCCCTCGTGCACCATTTAGCCAGGTCATTTACCCAGGTCGTCAGGAGCCAGGTCATTTACCCAGGTCGTCAGGAGCCAGGTCATTTACCCAGGTCGTCAGGAGCCAGGTCATTTACCCAGGTCGTCAGCAGCCAGGTCATTTACCAAGGTCATCAGGAGCCAGGTCATTTACCCAGGTCATTTACCCAGGTCCTCAGGAGCCAGGTCATTTACCCAGGTCGTCAGCAGCGGTCACCAAGTCAGATTCACATCCCCATTGCCAAGTGTGGTTAATTTCTTTAATATCAAATGAGGAGAGACAAACTTATCACACAAGTCTGAGTTATTCTTAAACTAAATCTTTATTCACTTATTAATAAGGGAGCAGGTCAATACAACACACACATATAAAGTCAATCAATTGAGTGCTCTACGATAATGATGGCTGGTCGACAAATCACCCCCAGATGATTCTTTGAGAGCCACAAGACAAAAGTACAAAGGTCTTTCACCCTACATGACGAACAACAGATGTATAGAACGGGTCCCAAGGTTAAGATTTGTATAAAAGATACTTATAATTCACAGCAGACAGTATCTGCTGTAAAAACAGTACTCTGTGTAGAGACCAGGGTCTGGCCCTGGGGTCATCTCTCCCTGGTACGATATAGAACAGAAACATTAACTCATGCTCTGGAATGTGGTCTCGTTAGGTTTTATCACCCAAAAGACATTGTAAATCTTCTGTCAGTGTTTTCTCCCAGAGGCCCATCCTCAGTAGAACACACAGACACAATAGTTCTAAGAACCCTCTTTTCTGTTGCAAAAAACAACCATTTGATGCAATAAAAGTATTATAACATAAAGTTACAGTTTTGCTCTGTGTCCACTGAAAGTTGACTAGTAACAACAACTGGGACCTAAAAGACACCCACCATGAGACCCACTAAATCTGCCCAAGAAGAGGCAAACAAAAGAAAACCCCACAACAAACTTAAAGACAGGAAGCAAACCAAAAAGGTGGAGCAACTAAAGGTGTTGACTCTCCACATCTATCAAGACAACTGAAGCACTGGGCCAGACACTCTTAATTAGAACCTGGACCAGCTCAGGTGAAACACTTTCCTACTAACGAGATGGACAAGCCAGCACAGGTGTAACACATACTGACTAACGAGGTGACACCAAACAGTGCGTCCTACGTGCTTCCCCACTAGCTTCTAGAACACTTGTCTTCCTAAAACTCACTAGCTTCTAGAACTCTCGTCCCCTTGGAACGAGCCCAAACAAAACTCATCTCCAATATGGAAAAACGTGCAGTCAAAATAAGATCCATGGCAACTCACTGTCTAAACGCAAAACACAAAACTTTTTGACTGCCAACCCTGAGACAATCAGAAACCAAGTTGTCCTTACTATGGACACAAGCACCAAAAACGCTGTTGTTTTGACAAGTAGCAATAAACTTCTGATATCGATTAGGGGGAAATCAGGTTGTACTTGCTGTTGAAACGAACAACTAAAAAAAACACATGGAAATGGGAGATATCTTTTAGCTCACTGGTTAGAGGACAACCTGCAGAAGACAGTCAGCTACATTTTGGAGTGATGCATTTAAATGTAGGGGTCGCTAAACAAAGGAACGCAACACTTATTTGTCATAACTGTTAAGAGAATTTCTTTCTCAATGTTCATAAGCTGAACTTCACTTAAACTACTCTGTCTGTTTACTAAGAATTTGTAAGGTTCTTATTGAAATGAAACAGACAGAGTCCAGTATACAATTGTCAGCAAAGTTTATTCACGAGAGGTCTGCTGCGCATATACAAAAACGTAATTTTTATACTATTCTCTTAACCTACGCACATACATACACACTAAACTTTGGATTCTCTCTTTCTCTCCTGGAGTCTCACCAAAGTTTATTACCACACAGCTGACAGTTCCAGTCCCCTCTAGATACGGGAAATCTGGAGGGGCTCTCCATGTCTTCTCTTATCTCCACAGAGTTATAGCCGGGTCGGTTCAAACATAGTTTAACTTCTCTGGGGCAGGTGGGACGCAAACGTCCCACCGGCCAATAGCCAGGGAAAATACAGCGAGCCATATTCAAATAACATGATATAAAAATCAAACTTTCATTAAATCACACATGTAAGATACCAAATTAAAGCTACACTCGTTGTGAATCCAGCCAACATGTCAGATTTCAAAAAAGCTTTTCGGCGAAAGCATAAGATGCTATTATCTGATGATAGCACATCAGTAAACAAACAGAGTAGCATATTTCAACACTGCAAGCACGACACAAAACGCAGAAATAAAATATAAATCATGCCTTACCTTTGACGAAATTCTTTTGTTGGCACTCCAATATGTCCCATAAACATCACAAATGGTCCTTTTGTTCGATTAATTCCGTCGATATATATCCAAAATGTCAATTTATTTGGACCGTTTCATCCAGAAAAACACAGCTTCCAACTTTCGCCAAGTCACTACAAAATATATCAAAAGTTACATGTAAATTTACCAAAACATTTCAAACTACTTTTGTCATACAACGTTAGGTATTTTTAAACGTTAATAATCGATCAATTTGAAGACGGGATGATCTGTGTTCAATACAAAACGAAACCAAACTGACGCAACTTTTTTCATAACGTGACTCTCTCCAAAAATTTACTTCACGTGACCCTCATTTAAGATAGCCCTACTTCTTCAGTACACAAAGGAATAACCTCAACCGATTTCCAAGGACTGGTGACATCCAGTGGAAGCGGTAGGAACTGCAAGCAAGTCCATTAGAAATCTGGTGTTTCTAAAAAAAATAATTGAAAAGACAGTGACATCAAAAAAAATACAAATTCTGAATGGTTTGTCCTCAGGGTTTTGCCTGCTACATAAGTTCTGTTATTCTCACAGACATGATTCAAACAGTTTTAGAAACTTCAGAGTGTTTTCTATCCAAATCTACTAATAATATGCATATATTATATTCTGGGGATGAGTAGCAAGCAATTGAATTTTGGCATGCTATTTTTCCCGAAAGTGAAAAAGCTGCCCCCCATTTTGTTTTCCTTAGGCACACACATACCTTCCTCTCTTCCCATGTACATGCTACATAACCTCTTTCTTATGAACTAACATTATTTATCAATACAGAAAAACAGGGCAGAATTCAATTAGTTATAGTTCTAGGTTAAATGTATACATCATTTAGTCATTATTCATAAAATTCATAACAATAACTCATCGATATCATGCTAAAATCAATTGTGCGAGAGGAGGAAGATGAGGTTGCACGTCCTGTTAAAACTAACAGCTCAAAAACCACACGGAATCTGGGAATAATGTGTACATCCCTGGTTAAAGGATCATTTGTAGAAAACAGCTCGCTACATTTTGAAGTGTTGCATTTTGATTCAAGTGGGTCACCAACGTGGTAAGTGTAACACAACTCTTTTTTTGTTAGTTACTTTTTGTTAAATCACATAAATAGTACTCTTTCAATTCAGAGCCTGGATTTTCCCCCTGTGGCTAATATCCATATCATGTTGAAATCAAATGATAAGGGGGCAAACGTTTAGGCTTCTACATTGTGACATTAAAATACTCCTTCTACAATGTTAAAACATTCTACATTGTGACATTAATTCATTGATATCATGAAACAACTCCTTCATGTATGTATTTTCTATTACTTGATCAGAGATATTTTATCAGATTATCTCAAGATTCCTCTCCTGTGTGTGTTCTCTGGTGTACTCTCAGATTGCCAGATTGAACAAAACTCTTCCCACATTGATTACAGCTGTAAGATTTCTCTCCTGTGTGTGTTCTCTGGTGTACTCTCAGATTGCCAGATTGAACAAAACTCTTCCCACATTGAGTACAGCTATAAGATTTCTCTCCTGTGTGTGTTCTCTGGTGAAGAATCAGATTGCTAGACCTAGGAAAACTCTTCCCACATTCATTACAGCTATATGATTTCGCTCCTGTGTGTGTTCTCTGGTGTGATATCAGGCTGCTTAGGTGAGTAAAACTCTTCCCACATTGAGTACAGCTATAAGATTTCTCTCTTGTGTGTATTCTCTGATGTGATATCAGGCTGCTTAGCTGAGTAAAACTCTTCCCACATCGATCACAGCTATACGGTTTATCTCCTGTGTGTGTTCTCTGGTGTGGTATCAGGCTGCTTAGGTGAGCAAAACTCTTCCCACATTGAGTACAGCTAAAAGATTTCTCTCCTGTGTGTATTCTCTTGTGTGAAATCAGGCTGCTTAGCTGAGTAAAACTCTTCCCACATCGATCACAGCTATACGATTTCTCTCCTGTGTGTGTTATCTGGTGTATCTTCAGATGGCTAGATGTAAAAAAATAAATAAAATAAAATAAAAGAAAACTCTTCCCACATTGGGTACAACTATAAGATTTCTCTCCTGTGTGTGTTCTCTGGTGAATAGTCAGATTACACAACTTTGTAAAACTATTCCCACATTCATCACAGCTATATGGTTTCTCTCCTGTGTGTGTTCTCTGGTGTGACATGATGTTGCTTAGCTGAGTAAAACTCTTCCCACATTGACCACAGCTATATGGTTCTCTCCTGTGTGTGTTCTCTGGTGTATCTTCAGTTGGCTAGATGTTAAAAACTCTTCCCACATTGAGTACAGCTATAAGGTTTCGCTCCTGTGTGTATTCTCTGGTGTATCTTCAGGTGGCTAGATGTAAAAAAAACTCTTCCCACATTGAGTACAGCTATAAGGTTTCTCTCCTGTGTGTGTTCTTTGGTGTACAGTAAGATGGCTAGATGTATAAAAACTCTTCCCACATTCATCACAGCTATATGATTTCTCTCCTGTGTGTGTTCTCTGGTGTGATATCAGGCTGCTTAGCTGAGTAAAACTCATCCCACATTGACCACAGCTATAAGGTCTCTCTCCTGTGTGTGTTCTCTGGTGTGATATCAGGCTGATTGAATGAGTAAAACTCTTCCCACATTGAGTACAGCTATAAGGTCTCTCTCCTGTGTGTGTTCTCTGGTGTGATATCAGGCTGGATGAATGAGTAAAACTCTTCCCACATTGAGTACAGCTATAAGGTTTTTCTCCTATGTGTGTTCTCTGGTGTGATATCAGGCTGGTTGAATGCGTAAAACTCTACCCACATTGAGTACAGCTATAAGGTTTCTCTACTGTGTGGATTATCTGATGAATTTTAATGCCTGCTGAGGAGGTGAATCTCTTCCCACAGTGAGGTTTCTTCCCTGTGGATCTCTGCAGGTGTTTCTTGAGGTGTTCTAATGTGTAGAGACTCTTCTCTGCATCATGATGTTGTTGAGGCTCCCCAGAGGATCCACGGTTGTCCCGTCTCTGTCCTGTGTGAATAACAAAGTCAGACAGATGGTTAAAGGCCCACAACAGCGGAAATCCACTGTAAAAGGTGATGCCAACAGCGTAGCCATGATGTTGTACAACAATTGACATCTGTAATGAATGTAATGACTATTTGACATTTGTCTTAAAATGAGCAAGAACAGTCATATTTTGTCTTCTTTTCACATTAGTAGTAACATCTAAGATTGTAGACTAGAAATAAGTTATTCATGTTGTTGAAACTCTAAGCAGTGTGGCAGACGACTTTTGTTCTCCAATATAGGCCCCTTTCTGTGTTTAATAAAATTATGGCACGAGGGCGATGCACATGCAATTTGGTTGTAGAAACTCCTCCCTGCTAATGAGGAAACCGATAGTTATGGATGTAGTATATCTGCCTGGAGCAAAAACGGTGAGCAAAGATTTTAGTTTTTCACGATGTATTCTGAATGTGAATGGGGGAAAACTCAGGGGAGTAGCCTCCATTTACAAGTTGCTTATGAGTACATTTCACACTACTTTGGATTATAATTGTAAGGATCGTTTGAATGTCCTGCTTAATATAATGTTTGTGTCATCATCGCAAATCAACCACTTTGTATTTAAAAAACACTTCAACCAGTAAAATGCTCTTTGGCTTTTCCATCAGCCTGACAATGAGGGTTTGTACACTGTTTGCCAAATTGTCCCATAACTTCACCTAACAACAAATATACCTGTAATGAACAAAGAAGCACTTTGGTTGTTGTTGCATGACATACATAGTGTACTCTAGGACCCATAACAATAACATAGACCTACTGTAGGACCCATAACTTCACCTAACAACAATGTAGACCTACAGTAGGACCCATAACAATAACATAGACCTACTGTATGACCCATAACTTCACCTAACAATAACATAGACCTACTGTAGGACCCATAACTTCACCTAACAACAAATAAAGGAAAATAGCTCTGTGTGTTGTACAATAGCCTATCCATCAAGGAACAGTTCTCTCCACATTATGAGCTAAGTATCCCTGTGTCTAAACAGACTAACGAGACCCTACTGTAAATCAAGCAGACAACAACACATTATAAACATCAATTTGTTAGGGATGTTAGATCCAACGTGGAGCACGGCATAACTGCTTTACCATAGTAAAGAATGAAGAAGCACTTTGGTTGTTGTTGCATGTTGTGATGTTTGTCATGTGACTGTCTTTCAGAAAATGATTTCCTGGATCAGCTGATGATAGTTGAACATGTGACTAACTAAACAGCTACAGTATTAACAATTATGTGTAATTATTGAAGAACCGCGTTAATGACAGTATCCATTTGGGTGTTGTCAATAAACTTAAGGTGACTCTCGGTTAGAACCATTGGATTTTGCAAACTCTGAAATTATTTAGGATTTCTGTGCCCATGAAAACTGTTTTCCCAGCGTAATATAAGGCGACACTAAATGTTAGGTAGGTAGAGTGCATTTCAGAGATCTGAATACAAAAAACTGTATTAACAGGACAATAACCTAAACCACAAGGCCAAATCTACACTGGAGGAGCTTACCAAGATGACATTGAATGTTCCTGAGTGGCCTAGTTACAGTTTGGACTTAAATCGTCTTTAAAATCTATGGAAAGACTTGAAAATGGCTTTCTAGCAATGATCAACAACCAACTTGACAGAACAGGAAGGATTTAAAAAGAATAATGAATTTTCACATGAAGATCTGTCTCCTATTGGATGACATCACGACTTCCCATCAAGCCAACTCCTTGAAGGCCTTACTATGACATCACTCACTCCTTCTAGTTTGCAGTTTTCTAAAAAAACACTATTTTGCCCAAAACTATTTATTTGTTTCCCTTTAGTGTGTTTATACTTTACTGTATTTATATATCACTTTTCAACAGGAAAAGTTAAAATCACTGGAGGACGTCATGAACAATTCCTACATTTTTTATTTTTCAACTTTATTTAACCAGGTAGGCCAGTTGAGAACAAGTTCTCATTCACAACTGCGACCTGGCCAAGATAAAGCAAAGCAGTGCGACAAAAAAACAACAGAGTTACACTTGGGATAAACAAACGTACAGTCAATAACACAATAGAAAAATCTATATACAGTGTGTGCAAATGGAGTAAGGAGGTAAGGCAATAAATAGGCCATAGTAGCGAAGTAATTACAATTTAGCATATTAACACTGGAGTGATAGATGTGCAGATGATGTTGTGCAAGTAGAAATACTGGTGTGCAAAAGAGGAAAAAAAAGTTAATAAAAACATGGGGATGAGGTAGGCAGTTGGATGGGCTATTTACAGATGGGCTGTGTACAGCTGCAGCGATCGGTAAGCTGCTCAGATAGCTGATGTTTAAAGTTAGTGAGGGAGATGTCTCCAACTTCAGCAATTTTTGCATTTCGTTCCAGTCATTGGCAGCAGAGAACTGGAAGGAAAGGTGGCCAAAGTAGGTGTTGGCTTTGTGGATGACCAGTGAGATATACTTCCTGGAGCGCATGCTATGGGTGGGTGTTGCTATGGTGACCAGTGATCTGAGTTAAGGCGGCCTAGCAAAGACATATAGATGACCTGGAGCCAGTGGGTTTGGCGACGAATATGTAGCGAGGGCCAGCCGACGAGAGCAGTGGTATATGGGGCTTTGGTGACAAAACGGATGGCACTGTGATAGACTGCATCCAGTTTGCTGTGTAGAGTGTTGGAGGCTATTTTGAAAATGAAATCGCCGAAGTCAAGGATCGGTAGGATAGTCAGTTTTACGAGGGTATGTTTGGCAGTGTGAGTGAAGGAGGCTTTTTTGCGAAATAGGAAGCCAATTCTAGATTTGATTTTGGTTTGGAAATGCTTAATATTAGTCTGGAAGGAGAGTTTACAGTCTAGCCAGACACCTAGATATTTATAGTTGTCCACATATTCTAAGTCAGAACAGTCCAGAGTAGTGATGCTAGTCGGGCGGGTGTGGGCAGCGATCGGTTGTTGATTGATCGGTTGTTCTTATCGGCTGTTGAGTCTGCTGATAAGAATACGGTGATTGACAGAGTCAAAAGCCTTGGCCAGGTTGATGAATACGGCTGCACAGTACTGTCTTTTATCGATGGCGGTTATGATATCGTTTAGTACCTTGAGCGTGGATGAGGTGCACCCGTGACCAGCTCGGAAACCGGATTTCACAGCGGAGAAGGTATGGTGGGATTCGAAATGGTCAGTGATCTGTTTGTTAACTTGGCTTTCGAAGACTTTAGAAAGGCAGGGCAGGATGGATATAGGTCTGTAACAGTTTGGGTCTAGAGTGTCACACCCTTTGAAGAGGGGGATGACCACGGCAGCTTTACAATCTTTAGGAATCTCGGACGATACGAAAGAAAGGTTGAACAGACTATATATATGTATATATATCTATATGTATATATATATATACCTTAATAAAAGGCACATGATAGCCAGCTTGGAGGTTTCCAAAAGGCATTCAGGCCAAAGAGTTCAATCTTGGTTTCATCAGACCAGAGAATCTTGTTTCTCATGGTCTGAGAGTCCTTTAGGTGCCTTTTTGGCAAACTCCAAGCGGGCTGTCAGGTGCCTTTTACTGAGGAGTGGCTTCCGTCTGGCCACTATACCACAAACGCCTGATTGGTGGAGTGCTGCAGAGATGGTTGTCCTTCCGGAAGGTTCTCCCATCTCAACAGAGGAACTCTAGAGCTCTGTCAGAGTAACCATCGGGTTCTTGGTCACCTCCCTGACAAAGGCCCTTCTCCCCCGATTGCGTAGTTTGGTCGGGTGGCCAGCTCTAGGAAGAGTCTTCCAAACTTCTTCCATTAAAAAATTATGGTGGCCACTGTGTTCTTGGGAACTTTCAATGTTACAGACATTTTTTGGTACCATTCCCCAGATCTGTGCCTCGACACAATCCTGTCTCGGATCTCTAAGGACAATTTATTCGACCTCTTTGCTTGGTGTTTGCTCTGACATGCATTGTCAACTGTTGGACATTATATAGACAGGTGTAATCATACACAATATGATTTCATGTGGCACAAACAAAAAACACAAATTCTCAGTCAAAAATATAAGTCAGAATACAGCCTTTCTATTCTCTCATTTGATTTCAGGATCTCTGAATGTTCTTCCACATAGAGAGCAGTGGTAGGACTTTTACCGTGTTTATCCTCTTATGCTCCTTCAGGCTACTTGACCAGGTAAAACCCTTTCCAGACTGGGAGCATTGGAAAGGCTTTTCTCCTCTGCATCCTTTCATGAGCTTTAAGGTACGCCATTCGTGAAAATCTATTTTTTCACTGGGAGCAGAAAATACTTTTCTCCTGTGTGTATTCTCTCATGCCTTTTCAGGTTAGTTAACATAGTACAACTCTTTCTACACTGGGAGCATTGGTAAGCCGTGTGTATCCTCTCATGCAGTTTTAGGTTCCCTAACCAGCAAAAACTATTTTCACAGTGGGAGCAGTGGTGTTGTCTCGCTGGTTTGGGCGTCTCTGGGTCTGGTTCCCCTGAAGGACTCTTCCCGCTGTCAGAGTGAGAGTTTGGTTTCTCTCCTTGCAAAGACACACAGAGTATGTCGTTAAACACAGACCTAAATGAAACCTCCACATGATAAAACTGTCTTCCTATGAAATTTAATCTAGACTAGATCCCTCAATAAAACAGCAGAACTGGTCATCACAGAGTGGCTGTAGTGCTTTGCAGGCTGGGTAAATCCATTTGAATTCAATACATTTTTGACAGCATCCCTTTTGATTTAAAAAAATCTTTCCTTACATGTTTGACTATGGAAGAAGTGGTAAGAAAGTGACTTCATGTAACTGAATGTAAAAACATTCATGAGATATACAGTACCAGTCAAATGTTTGGACACACCTACTCATTCAAGGGTTATAATTATTTGTTTTACCATTTTATCTACATTGTATAATAATAGTGACGAAATCAAAACTATGAAATAACACATATGGAGTCATGTAGTAACCAACAAAAAGTGGTAAACAATTCAAAATATAGCCACCTTGATGACAGCTTTGCACACTCTTGGCATTCTCTTAACCAGCTTCACCTGGAATGCTTTTCCAACAGTCTTGAAGCAGTTCCCACATATGCTGAGCACTTTTTGGCTGCTTTCCTTCACTCTGTGGTCCAACTCATCCCAAACCATCTCAATTGGGTTGAGGTCAGGTGATTGTGAAGGCCAGGTCATCTGGTGCAGCACTCCATCACTCTCCTTTTTGGTCAAATAACCCTTACACAGCTTGGAGGTGTGTTGGGTCATTGTCCTGTTGAAAAACAAATGATAGTCCCACTAAGCACAAACCAGATGGGATGGCGTATCGCTTCAAAATGCTGTGGTAGCCAGACAGGTGTGTGCCTTTCCAAATCATGTCAATCAATTGAATTTACCACAGGTGGACTCCAATCAAGTTGTAGAAACATCTAAACAATGATCATTGGAAACAGGATGCACCGGAGGTCAATTTCAAGTCTCATAGCAAAGGGTCTGAATACTTATGTAAATAAGGTATTTCTGTTTTTTATTTTTAATAAATGTGACATTTTTTCTCCAAACCTATTTTCTCTTTGTCATTACGGGGTATTGTGATGTCATTACAGGGTATTGTGTGTAGACTGAGGATTTTTATTTATTTAATCCATTGTAGAATAAGGCTGTAATGTAACAAAATGTGGAAAGACTTAAGTGACAAAAAAAGGGGGTTAAAGACATGTAAAAAATATAGATATAATTTTTTACATCTCTTAGATATAAGACAGACACTTCAGAACAAACTTCTTTTAGATGTTCTGGGGGAAACAATGTTACTATGGTTACTGTTGTTCCATGTTGTGAATGTTAACCAATGTGTTACTATGGTTACTGTTGTTCCATGTTGTGAATGTTATCCAATGTGTTACTATGGGTTATAGCAGTACTGACAAATATTTTTTGTTGATACTTCCATGGGTCTTACAGTTCAAAATCAAATAGCAAAATTATCCTTGGTATAACCTTCTTAAAACAGTACAATACAGGGGAAGCCCTTCATGTTGTTTAAACCTTAAAACAATTCCATATAGCTTAGAAGAACCTCCCCCTCAGACAGGGCTTAGACTGTAATGGGTTAAAACTATCTGAAACTTACATTACTCTGAGACTAGTTATCCTGGGATCGTACATTACTCTGAGACTAGTTATCCTGGGATCGTACATTACTCTGAGACTAGTTATCCTGGGATCGTACATCTTACATTACTCAGACTAGTTATCCTGGGATCGTACATTACTCTGAGACTAGTTATCCTGGGGAATAGTTTTAATACATTTGCAAAAAATCTAAACCTGTTTTTGCTTTGGCATTAAGGGGTATTGTGATGGCATTATGGGGTATTGTGTGTAGATTGATGAGGATTTAAAAAATAATAATCAATTTTAGAATAAAGGGATGCACCGATATTACATTTTTGGCCAATATTTTCCTTGTCCCAAAAAGCGATACCGATAACCGATATAAGGAGAGGGAACCCACAGTAGTTGTCTGTTATTGGTGTAGAGAGGACGACAAAGGAGATATTCATTTAACAGCAGGGAATTAAAAAAAAAAATGTAACTCTCTAGGTCATGCCAGTAGGCTACAGTAGGTTGTAACTCTCTAGGTCATGCCAGTAGGTTACAGTAGGTTGTATCTCTCTAGGTCATGCCAGTAGGCTACAGTAGGTTGTAACTCTCTAGGTCATGCCAGTAGGCTACAGTAGGTTGTAACTCTCTAGGTCATGCCAGTAGGTTACAGTAGGTTGTATCTCTCTAGGTCATGCCAGTAGGTTACAGTAGGTTGTAACTCTCTAGGTCATGCCAGTAGGTTACAGTAGGTTGTATCTCTCTAGGTCATGCCAGTAGGCTACAGTAGGTTGTAACTCTCTAGGTCATGCCAGTAGGTTACAGTAGGTTGTAACTCTCTAGGTCATGCCAGTAGGCTACAGTAGGTTGTATCTCTCTAGGTCATGCCAGTAGACTACAGTAGGTTGTATCTCTCTAGGTCATGCCAGTAGGTTACAGTAGGTTGTATCCAAGTGGTTGTATCTCTCTAGGTCATGCCAGTAGGCTACAGTAGGTTGTAACTCTCTAGGTCATGCCAGTAGGTTACAGTAGGTTGTATCTCTCTAGGTCATGCCAGTAGGTTACAGTAGGTTGTATCCAAATGGAAACAATTATCAACCCAATGTGGAAAGTGTCGAATTTGGTCAACAACAAAATTAATGGCTTATTTGCTACGTGAGGTTTACTTGCTCCAACACAAGTTCCAACACAATGTAGAGACAAACGATTATGCATTTTTTATCATAAAGTTCATTTCCAAAAATCGTGATTTAGCAAGCTAGCTGACTAGCTAACATTAGCCAGCTAGCTGACTAGCTAACATTTGCCAGCTAGCTGACTAGCTTTATGGATGTTGTGACATGAGTATGACATTGTAATTCTGGTTGTTTTAGGGACTCATGAAACAACCAGCGAACCAGGCTGTCATTTTGTGAAACAGTGGATGTATAGAATCTAGCTAGCTGAAGAATTTACTGCAAATTGAATGTACAATTTTGTAAGCTTGCCTTGCTGATATTTGCCGTGCAGATAGATGAAATAACGTAGCTAGCTATGTTCTTGTTTATTGTGCAGTGGATGATTAAAATCCCTGTATGCCCATGGATGTGTAGCTAGCTATCTAGCCGATCTGTGTATGGACCCAACCGTTTGGTATACATATTAGTTCAGAACCTAGCTATGAACCTCAGCTATCATAGCCAGTTGTATCAACTTCAAAACAGCCTGAATGACATTAATGAAGCCTATGAATTGAGTAGAATATAATATCATGTTGTACCAAGGATGCAAGTCGTATATACATGTAGTTATTACCATGCATGAGATCCCCACATTGTAGCCTGTACATTTAATATATTCACTGATCATGTACTCTACCTTGGCAAATAAAGGTGCAGTTTAGGTATGAATGTCTTTGAGATTATTTTTCAGTCATACCCACAGACATCACACCCTTACCTAAACAGCACCCTCACATGAGAAGTAGAAATCAAAGGAAGAGAAACTGTGAATTGAATAACTGCAGTTGACATAGCTAAGTAAATGGAAGAATACACTTATTGCAATGTGGATGGCTCTTAAAAGAGCCTTTGGTTGTGCATAGTGTAGTCTATGGTGTTGCCAGGGAACAGCACCCTCTTTGAAGAAGTAGGAGGTGAAGATCTCCTGCACACGGATTTCCTTTCTTGCTGCGTTGTTGGACCCCATCCTTGAAACATCCTGCAGAGCAGCAGATTCCTCCTCTGGGACACGGCGGCAAGCTGCAGATCCCCTCCTGGTCCTCGTGTCCATCCTCATGAAGTTACGCAGGACACAGGTAGCCTTCACACACCTGAATTCCTCCAGGAGGCAGTCCCAGATGACCCTGGTCACCCAACCTTGCAGTGCCCTACACGGTAACTGTAGGCAATCGTTTTTAAGGAATCTCCAGTTACAAGGTATCTGTAGGAATATGGAAGACAATGTAATTATTAGACTTTTACATCACCAGGTCATTGTGGATTACTAAAGTATAATATCCCTGATAACAAATCATGATAACATTGGATTGATAGATGCATGGGCACACATATGTACATTTGTAGCATGTGACAATAACAGGATCATATCAAGGATAGCATCACAAATGAATACATAAATACCACTTGAAGCTTGATGATGAGTTGATCATTTGAATCAGCTGTGCAGTGCGAAGGCAAAAACAACAATGTGCCCCTCTTTGAGTCCCCAGGACTGAGAACCACTGCTCTTCATTGGGACCTCTTCATATGTAGACTGGCTTTCATAGTGCTCTTTATCTGAGGACAGAAATCGTCACAAGAAACACACTTAATTATAGTCAAATTACACCACACTGAATATTATGTTACTATTATCTCCGTCCTCACTTCTAGGGACAGGAACTACACAAAAGTACCTGCCCTATCCAGAATAGCCTCCTCTCTCACTGACAGTTGGGGCTGCTATCCTTTCACCCTCCATGGCTGTTAGCTAGCTACCTACAAATGCATTTGGAGTTTGTTTTTTACAGTGATAAATACATCAAGATAGCTAATATGAAGTTAGGTAGCTGATGATATTTAATTCACTTAGCTAGCTATCTATACAGTATTTGAAGTTGGCTAGATAGCTAGCTAACCAACTAGATTTGAGTTAGCCTGCACTGTAGCTAGTTAGCTAATAATACATTGTTTTTCTTTACATTTTCAAAATCTATTTACTTACTTGAATAGGTTCTCCCAGCCATGTGGACAACTGGAAACAGGGCAGCAACGTTTGTCACCAGAGCGTTTTAGAGGATATTACTATTGAACTATGTACCCATTTAATAACCAGACCTTCATACAAACTTGCTCTGCTGAATTCTTGACGGAGTCACAACAGGCGGCCTAAGCGGCACACAGCAATTTACCGCTATTTATCTAGTGTACATTCACCCTCAGTCACCTTGTCCTAGAGAGATTTACATGGTTATCAAAACGTCACACCAGGGTGAGCCTAAACAAAACACAGCCCTATGGTGAAAATGAATGGTGGAAAAACGATGTGAACCATTTCCCTGTTTGACCTCTAGTTGTTATGGCTCTACAGCGCCCCACAGTGGACGGGTCACAATATGTTACATTGATAAAGCAGACTTTATTTAACCTCCATGACATATTGACGTTGTAGATTGCAGCGGTATATAGTATGTATTTAGGATGTTTTCAGCGTGTTTTTAACCCTTTCAGACAATGGATTAATCGCAATTTTAAAAAACAGTACACTAACATTACACTAAGTAAACTCAATTTTGACAGTCCAAACAAAAACACAAATTCTCAGTCAAAAACACAGCCTCTCTATTCTCTCATATGTTTTCAGGTACTCTGACTGGGAAAATGTCTTTCCACAATGAGAGCAGTGGTATGTCTTCTCCTCCTGTGTATTTGTATGCATTGTTTCATGCTCTTTCAGGTACCTTAACCGGGTAAATCTCTTTCCACACTGGGAGCAGCGGTACATCTTCTTACCTGTGTGTGTCCTCTGATGCTGGTTCAGGTTTCCTAACTGGACAAAATGATTTCCACAATGGGAACATTGGTAAGGCTTTTCTCCTGTGTGTATTCTCTCGTGCTCCTTCAGGCTCCCTAACTGGGTACAACTCTTTCCACAATGGGAACATTCAAAAGGCTTTTCTCCTGTGTGTCCTCTCATGCCTTTCCACACTCCCTAACCACCTAAAACTCTTTCCGCACAAGGAGCAGTGGTAAGGCTTCTCTTCTGTGTGTATTCTCTTATGTGTTTTCAGGCTCCCTAACTGAGTACAACTCTTTCCACACTGGGAGCAGTGATGTCGTCCTGCTGGTTTGGACGTCTCTGGGTCTGGTTCCCTTGAAGGACTCTTCCTGCTGTCAGAAGGAGAGGCTGGTCTCTCTCCTGTCAAAGACAGATTATTTAATTAAACAGACTTGAATGAAACCTCCACATGATCAAACTTCCTATGACGTTTAATCGAGACTAGATCCCTCAATCATCTGAAGTCAGTTTTCACAAGTATTATTAAACCGACTTCAAAATGCAGGTCTCTGTGTGCTTCTTAGGATGTCTGTCAGAGCAGCTCATAGATTACTGCACCTGTACATAGCCCATATATAATTTAGCCCAAACAACTACCTCTTTCCCTACTGTATTTATTTATTTTGCGCCTTTGCACCCCATTATTTATATCTCTACTTTGCACATTCTTCCACTGCAAACCAACCATTCCAGTGTTTTTACTTGGTATATTGGATTTACCTCGCCACCATGGCCTTTTTTATATTTTTATTTTATTTCTATTTTTATTTATTTAATTTTTTTGCCTTCACCTCCCTTATCTCACCTCACTTGCTCACATTGTATATAGACTTATTTTTCTACTGTATAATTGACTGTATGTTTGTTTTACTCTATGTGTAACTCTGTGTTGTTGTATGTGTCGAACTGCTTTGCTTTATCTTGGCCAGGTCGCAATTGTAAATGAGAACGTGTTCTCAACTTGCCTACCTGGTTAAATAAAGGTGAAAAAAAAATAATAATAAAAAATGTCCAGGCAGGTGATTCACTTCTAACCAAAGTCTTGCAGGTGTTTACATGGTTTGAGACATCTGCCAGGTGATTAAAAATCGAATTTCAGTACCAGTGTATTATATATTTTTTTCTTTCACCAATGTCATGAAATCCAATTGCAACTCCTCTATGGACTCGGGGGAGAGGCGAAGGTCGAGAGCCATGCGTCCTCCGAAACACGACCCTGCCAAGCCGCACTGCACATCTTGACACACTGCTCGCTTAACCTGGAAGTGATACTGCCTGGATTAGAACCATAAAATGATGCAGCTGATGATCATTAGATTAGAATCAGGGACTGTAGTTACACCTCTAGTGACGCCAATGACAAGCATACCCATTACATGATGCAGCCACCACCATGCTTGAAAATATGTAGTCAGTGATGTGTTGAATTTGCCCCAAACATAACGCTTTTGTATTCAGGATATAAAGTTAATTTCTTTGCCACATTGTTTTTCAGTATTACTTTAGTGCCTTATTGCAAACAGAATGCATGTTTTGGAATATTTGTATTCTGTACAGGCTTCCTTTTCACTCTGTCATTTAGGTTAGTATTGTGGAGTAACTACAATGTTGTTGATCCATCCTCAGTTTTCTCCTATCACAACCATTAAACACTAACTATTTTAAAGTCACCATTGGCCTCATGGTGAAATCCCTGAGCGGTTTCCTTCCTCTCCAGCAACTGAGTTAGTGACTGGGTATATTGATACACCATCTAAAGTGTAATTAATAACTTCACCATGCTCAAAGGGATATTCAATGTCTGCTTTTTTTTACCCATTTACCAATACATGCACTTCTTTGCGAGGCGTTGGAAAACCTCCCTGGTCTTTGTGGGTTTGAAATTCACTGCTCAACTGAGGGCCATTACAGATAATTGTATGTGTGGGGTACAGAGATGAGGTAGTCATTCAAAATTCATGTTAAACACTATTATTGCACACAGAGTGAGTCCCTGCAACTTATTATGTGACTTGTTAAGCAAAATCTTTACTCCTGAACTTATTTAGGCTTTTAATTACATTTGTAAACATTTCCAAAAACGTAATTCCACTTTGACATTATGGGGTATTGAATCCATTATAAATTCAGGCTGTAACACAACAACATGTGGGACAAGTCAAGGGGGAACCATTATACATTCAGGATGTAACACAACAACATGTGGGACCAGTCAAGGGGTGTGAATACTTTCTGAAGTCTCTGTATATATAAAACTCCCCCCACACAGCAATCTAATAGCATCAGTAAAATCTGTTGAAATAAAACAACAGATAAATATACCTAACATAGTACATCTATTAAACAATACATTACAATACAGCAGAAATAGTTACACATTATAGAGATCCATTCATGGATGTACAGGTCTGTTGGATAAACCTTCAGAAATAGTTACACATTATAGAGATCCATTCATGGATGTACAGGTCTGTTGGATAAACCTTCACAAATAGTTACACATTATAGAGATCCATTCATGGATGTACAGGTCTGTTGGATAAACCTTCAGAAATAGTTACACATTATAGAGATCCATTCATGGATGTACAGGTCTGTTGGATAAACCTTCAGAAATGTCCGCTGCTGATTTCTTCCAGGTGTCCATAGCGGACACCCTGGCCCTATGAATCCTGGCCGTGGACAAATTCTCAGTCAGAAACACAAGTCAGAACACAGCCTCTCTATTCTCTCATGTGATTTCAGGTCCTCTGACTGGGAAAATGTCTTTTCACAATGAGAGCAGTGGTATGTTGTCTCCTCCTGTGTATTAGTATGTTGGAAAGGCTTTACTCCTGTGTGTTTTCTCTCATGCTTTTTCAGACTCCCTGACCACCTAAAACTCTTTTCACACTGGGAACATTGGAAAGGTTTTTCTCCTGTGTGTATTCTCTCATGCGTTTTCAGGCTCACTAACCACCTAAAACTGTTTCCACAGTGAGAACAGTGATAAGGCTTCTCTCCAGTGTGTATTCTCTCATGCTTGTTCAGGACCCATAACCACCTAAAACTCTTTCCACAGTGAGAACAGTGATAAGGCTTCTCTCCAGTGTGTGTTCTCTCATGCCCAACCAGGGCCCCTAACTGAGTAAAATTCTTTCCACAGTGGGAACAGTGGTAGGGCTTTTCTCCTGTATGTATTCTCTCATGCATTTTCAGGCTCCCTAACCACCTAAAACTCTTTCCACAGTGGGAGCAGTGGTGTTGGTTAGGCGTCTCCGGGTCTGTTTCCTCTGAGGAACTCTTCCCGTTATTAGATTCTTGTCTCTCTCCTGCCAAAAGACAAACATATTATTTAGTTAAACAGAGAGATCTGAATGAAACCTGCATTAAATAAAATTGTCTTCCTATGAGGTTTAATCTAGGCTAAATCCCTCAATAACCTGAGGTCAGTCTTCACAACATTACATCATTAAAAATAAACTTGGTGACGGTGAGATTTAAAAACAAATGATGTAGAGCTCCAAATCTAATTTCTCAGGGAATGTCATGTCATAATAATAGATAATGTCATGTTTACAGGCTGATCAGAGCTCTATAATAATAGATAATGTCATGTTTATAGGCTGAACTTTACAGGCTGAGCAGAGCTCTATAATAATAGATCATGTCATGTTTACAGGCTGAGCAGAGCTCTATAATAATAGATCATGTCATGTTTACAGGCTGAGCAGAGCTCTATAATAATAGATAATGTCATGTTTATAGGCTGAACAGAGCTCTATAATAGATAATGTCATGTTTATAGGCTGAACAGAGCTCTATAATAATAGATAATGTTATGTTTACAGGCTGAGCTCTATTACCTATCTATAGCTTGACAACATTCAACTGTTTTCGTGATATGTATTATCTAACACTTACAATTTCTTTCCTTTTTGGTTACTAAGCAGTTCTATCAACATTTAGCAACTACGTTAAACTAACATCATTAGCAAACCAGTTAGCTATATTTCAGAGGTTAAAAGTTGGATATTAATTAAATGTGGTCTGTCACGCAGTCGAATTTTACAATATACAGAATGTCCCACAAAATGTGTACATATTACTTTTTTGAAAACTCTCATAACCTAACTTAACTTACATGAATTGCAATAAAAATCGGTGGTCAGCTAGCAGGGTGTAGAAGGGTGTAGAAGGGTGTATGTAGTCGTAGTTAATATTATTATTGTTTCTTGTTGACTATTTTAATTGAAATCATTCACGGTAAGGTAGTTATGTTGGATAAATATAACACATAAGAAGCCGTATGTATCTTACATTAAAGGGCCAATGCAGCCGTTTGTAATCTCAACATCAAATCCTTTCTGGTTAACGATGAAGTAGCTTCCTGGTTTTGTTTAAAAAAATGTCCACTGTCTGGGTGTTCACTCCCCCCCACGGGTTACTATAGCAACACACATCACAACCCCACGGGTTACTATAGCAACACACATCCCGTGTCATTTATATCTTGTTTGTAAATTCTGAGTGACATTAAAGTTGTGAATTTGCTAATCCACTGTTAAGGTTTTGTTGGTGACCCACTCTTTGGTGGTATACACATCTTACAGTGTAGTTATCAATTCCTACATTAAATAATAACACATTCAAGCATAAACATTCAGTAGAATGCTGCTTTAAAACCACGCATCAGTTCAACAATAGTTTGTGCTCCTGTTTTTAAGACAGTACTTACTGGTCTTAATCAGATCTCCTGTCTCCTCCTCCTGTTCTTCCTTCTCCTTCAATGTGACAGTTATCTCTTCCTCCTTCACTCCAAAAACTGCATCCTCCCATTTCTCTTCTTCCTCTTCTTTCACAGTAACATCCTCTTCTTTCACTCTGAACGAGTCTTCCTCTTCTTTCACTGTAACGTATTTCTCTTCTTCTTTCACTGTAACAGCCTCACTCTCCTCTTCTTGTTTTACTGTGACATCCTCCTCTTCGTCCTCCTCTTTCACAACAACGTTCAGCCACAGGCCCTCTTTCTCCGTCCAGCAGACCTCTTTATTAGCAGAAGGAGAGTAGCTTAGTGAATTCATGTTCGGGGATGTTAGCCAGCTAACCTAGCTAGTTAGCGACTAGCCTAGCGATAGGCTAATTTATCAAGCCAGCTACCGTTACCTGACTAAACGGTAATATGAAATTAAATGGGGCAACTAGTTATATGACATAATTATGTTTCAAATACAGAGGCAAATATACACCGAAGCAGTCTGAACAGCTGGAATGTTTCGGCTAGGAAGCTACCGAGGTGGCTGACTAGATGTTGTGAAGAAGTGTTCCGTCCACTAGATTATACGTCACTCTGATAGCATTGCCTGAAAGACGCACATCGCCATCTGTTGACTGGAGTGGTTAACGCACATAAATGTTTATTTTATTTCCAGACAAAAAGTGAATTTTTACATTTCTTTCATTAAGTAATAATATAATAGTTAGACAACTGCAGATTTGTAATAAGTATGAATTTAAAACCTACTTCTAAATTCTACCAACCCAACAGATGTTTCTACTACAGTGAATATTAACCAATGAGGTGGGTCTTTCCACATTCTACCAACCCAACAGATGCTTCTACAACATTTACATTTACATTTAAGTCATTTAGCAGACGCTCTTATCCAGAGCGACTTACAAATTGGTGCATTCACCTTATGGCAGGGAATATTAACCAATGAGGTGGGTCTTTCCACATTCTACCAACCCAACAGATGTTTCTACTACAGGGAATATTAACCAATGAGGTGGGTCTTTCCACATTCTACCAACCCAACAGATGTTTCTACTACAGTGAATATTAACCAATGAGGTGGGTCTTTCCACATTCTACCAACTCAACAGATGTTTCTACTACAGTGAATATTAACCAATGAGGTGGGTCTTTCCACATTCTACCAACTCAACAGATGTTTCTACTACAGTGAATATTAACCAATGAGGTGGGTCTTTCCACATTCTACCAACCCAACAGATGTTCCTACTACAGTGAATATTAACCAATGAGGTGGGTCTTTCCACATTCTACCAACCCAACAGATGTTTCTACTACAGGGAATATTAACCAATGAGGTGGGTATTTCCACATTCTACCAACCCGACAGATGTTTCTACTACAGTGAATATTAACCAATGAGGTGGGTATTTCCACATTCTACCAACCCGACAGATGTTTCTACTACAGTGAATATTAACCAATGAGGTGGGTCTTTCCACATTCTACCAACCCAACAGATGTTTCTACTACAGTGAATATTAACCAATGAGGTGGGTCTTTACACATGCTACCAACCCAACAGATGTTTCTACTACAGTGAATATTAACCAATGAGGTGGGTCTTTGCACATTCTACCAACCCGACAGATGTTTCTACTACAGTGAATATTAACCAATGAGGTGGGTCTTTCCACATTCTACCAACCCAACAGATGTTTCTACTACAGGGAATATTAACCAATGAGGTGGGTCTTTACACATGCTACCAACCCAACAGATGTTTCTACTACAGTGAATATTAACCAATGAGGTGGGTCTTTCCACATCCTACCAACCCAACAGATGTTTCTACTATGAACGTTTTCAGGTTGATTAAAGTTTAATTCCCAAATAGCCGATACAGGTTTGGTCATTATCAGGTACTGGAGCGTTGAAAGATGATGCACAACAACGGTTTCTTCCAGGAAACCACGACTCCAATAACCACCGCGGTCTAAATAACTGTAAAGTACGTCACCATCGAAACAACTACCGCTACAATCGACCTGTTCGTAATACATGGGTATTGGGATCTGACCTCATTGATCTGTCAGTAAGCTATGTTAACATGGGTATTGGGATGTGACCTCATTGATCTGTCAGTAAGCTATGTTTACATTTACATTTTACATTTACATTTTAGTCATTTAGCAGACGCTCTTATCCAGAGCGACTTACAGTAGAGTGCATACATTTTTATTACATTTTACATACTGAGACAAGGATATCCCTACCGGCCAAACCCTCCCTAACCCGGACGACGCTATGCCAATTGTGCGTCGCCCCACGGACCTCCCGGTTGCGGCCGGCTGCGACAGAGCCTGGGCGCGAACCCAGCCCAGCCTGGGCGCGAACCCAGAGACTCTGGTGGCGCAGCTAGCACTGCGATGCAGTGCCCTAGACCACTGCGCCACCCGGGAGGCCATGGGATCTACATGGGATCTGACCTCATTGATCTGTCAGTAAGCTATGTCTACATGGGATCTGACCTCATTGATCTGTCAGTAAGCTATGTCTACATGGGTATTGGGATCTGACCTCATTGATCTGTCAGTAAGCTATGTCTACATGGGTATTGCGATCTAACCTCATTGATCTGTCAGTAAGCTATGTCTACATGGGTATTTGGATCTGACCTCATTGATCTGTCTGTAAGCTATGTCTACATGGGTATTGGGATCTGACCTCATTGATCTGTGAGTAAGCTATGTCTACATGGGTATTGGGATCTAACCTCATTGATCTGTCTGTAAGCTATGTCTACATGGGTATTGGGATCTGACCTCATTGATCTGTCAGTAAGCTATGTTTACATGGGTATTGGGATCTGACCTCCTTGATCTGTCAGTAAGCTATGTTTTACATGGGTATTGGGATCTCAGCTATAGTATCCAGCAAAGCAGTCCTACCAGCTAGCAGCGTAATGAACCTTGTCTGATAGCCAATCAACCATGTCCTGAGCCTGTCGCCTGCAGTCCGTGAATATTTTTTGTTTTTTTTCTCGTAAAGTTACACTGGGTACATGGGCCACATAAATAATTACAGTCCAGCACATTGTCTAGGAAGGCACTGTTCCTAGGCCGTCATTGTAAATAAGAATTTGTTCTTAACTGACTTGTCAATTTAAATAAAGGAAGAAAAAAAAGGGAATATGTTCCATCAGCCATTGGTATAATTGAACTACAATGACCATAATGCATTGCGTGTCTACTTGTCTTGTCTGTTTATTTTACACCTGCTATGTAAAAGAGACAGAAGAATGCACAATGGTCAATGCTATCTGGGATCCTTGGGACATCCCTACCCTAAACCCTAACCCCTACCTTAACTATTTTAAATGTCAACTTCAATGGGCTAGCGACGTCCCAAGGTTGTATCTCTACCTGGAAATACATGATCTAAGTGATTGATAGTTGGTATTCAGCAGTCATAAA
Source organism: Salvelinus namaycush (assembly GCF_016432855.1). Classification (NCBI taxonomy): domain Eukaryota; kingdom Metazoa; phylum Chordata; class Actinopteri; order Salmoniformes; family Salmonidae; genus Salvelinus; species Salvelinus namaycush. Next base: position 44,071 of record NW_024061518.1, read on the forward strand.
GCCTTATTTACTTTAATGAACTACTAAAATAGTGATTTTGTCAAACAGCATAGACAGCAGCTCTACACTTTTTTGACTGACTGATCCATTCATCCTTCCATCCCTCAGCTTTCCTCTCCTCTGAAGACCCAGTGAGGGTGGAGCTCAGTCAGAGAGCTGTTGAGGGACTGGTTAGGAAGAACACTTCTACAGCCAGAGAGGTGAGAGGACATACATGGTTTAGGTGGTAAATATTTATGTCCTCTTAGTGGTTCATCACGTCAGCAAAAGGGAATATGTTCCATCATCTATGTTTATTTACATTAGTACAAATTGTCCACTGATATGGGTGTAATTTCTCACCCCTTTTGGCTGTATGAAAGTTGATTTCCCCTCAGGCACACACATTTGTTCTTTGCTATTATGAAGGTCATTTGTGTAGAATGTACTTTTCCCCAATCAGTCGACCCACCACTTTACGTTGCTTATTTATATTTAGTGGCCTGACTGCGTCCAGACTATGTCAAAGACCCATCCTGGTAGATCTGAACCTAATGCAGCTTAGAGTGTCACATTTAGGTGCCAGGTGTAACTGAGGCCGTAGATGCTCCATATCCTTTACTTTTAATGTTTTATATAATATTACGAAATGCATTTATTTCTGTGTTGCAGAGGCTGTCAAGAAATGGAACAGCAAGGCCTCAGAACATGACATAAGCAGAGCTGTGGGAGACCACCTCAAGCTCTTGGTAGAGCCGGGGGTGGTGTTTACCACTCCACCACGCCCTCAGCAGGCTGGAAATGTGAGATTGATACTGTTTTTCATACTAAGACGGACCAAGAGTCTGTTGATTGGTCAGTCATTGGGTTAATTTGTTGAAATTAAATCAAGCTTTATTTATACAGCACATTTCAGACATGGATTCAACAGAATGGCTGCACAGGAAAAAATAAGAAAATAAACAGAAATATTTAGTACACATCAAACAGAAGACTAACAACTGAAAGACTAATGAACATTCTAAGGAAATTCCATTGATTAAAATATTAATTGGATGCAATATCCAACCCAAAATATAAGCTTGTTTTTAGGAGGGGCTCTGAAAGACACTATGGGGGTGTCCACTGAAAGTTGACTAGTAACAACAACTGGGACCTAAAAGACACCCACCATGAGACCCACTAAATCTGCCAAGAAGAGGCAAATAAAAGAAAAACCCACAACAAACTTAAAGACATGAAGCAAACCAAAAAGGTGGAGCAACTAAAGGTGTTGAATCTCCACATGGAGCACTGGGCCAGACACTCTTAAATAGAACCTGGACCAGCTCAGGTGAAACACCTTCCCACTAACGAGATGGACAAGCCAGCACAGGTGTAACACGGGTGTAACACATACTGACTAACGAGGTGACACCAATCAGTGCGTCCTACGTGCTAACGAGCTAGATGTGCTAAAGTCCAACCTCAAAACCAAAGTCTGTAACACCTTCCCCTTAGGACAACAAATATACTTTATATTTATGACTCAATTTATTAGGATTGTTAATAAAATTGATTATAGACCGATTTATTATACTGCGTCCATGTGTATAAGCTGCAAGTACGTTGAAATTAAATAGTTTTCTTTTCAACTTTCAACTAAAACCAAACTTATATTGTACGTCGGTCATAGTCTTCATTTCAACGACATTTTGCTAGGTGGGATATCCCCAATGTCACAGTTTAAACGTGTCCAAATCAATAGTCCAAATGCAGAAACAGTTTGTGATAAATTGAAAACCTAAACGTAAAATGTACTATATACACGAACATCTGCCACAATAATCATATTACTTGTATTTTTTAAAACAAGCACCTTATAAACTGCACAAGCACCAGAAATGAAAAATTATTTGTGATCCATGGAACGCACTGGCTAAACACAAAACACACATCTTTTTGACTGCCCAACCTTGAGACAATCAGAAACCAAGTTGTCCTCACCATGGACACAAGCACCAAAAACACTGTTGTTTTGACAAGTAGCAATAAATCACTGATATCGATTAGGGGGGAAATACGGTTGTTCGTGCTGTTGAAACTAACACAACTAAAAAAATACATGGAAATGGGAGATATAGGGGTCGCTAAACAAAGGAACGCAACACAACACTCTTTTCTCATCTTATAGATGGGCTATGTACATGTGCAGTAATCTGTGAGCTGCTCTGACAGCTGGTGCTTAAAGCTAGTGAGGGAGATAAGTGTTTCCAGTTTCAGAGATTTTTGTAGTTCGTTCCAGTCATTGGCAGCAGAGAACTGGAAGGAGAGGCGGCCAAAGGAGGAATTGGTTTTGGGGGTGACCAGAGAGATATACCTGCTGGAGCGCGTGCTACAGGTGGGTGTGTCAAATCAGAGGGCCTGTTGTCCGGACCTCCGGCAGTCTCTATGGGGGTGCCATAGGGTTCAATCCTCGGGCCGACTCCCTTCTCTGTATACATCAATGATGTCGCTCTTGCTGCGGGCGATTCCCTGATCCACCTCTACGCAGATGACACCATTCTGTATACTTCTGGCCCTTCCTTGGACACTGTGCTAACTAACCTCCAAACGAGCTTCAATGCCATACAACACTCCTTCCGTGGCCTCCAACTGCTCTTAAACGCTAGTAAAACCAAATGCATGCTTTTCAACCGTTCGCTGCCCGCATCCGCCTCGCATCCCCACCCTGGACGTTTCGACTTAGAATATGTGGACAACTATAAATACCTAGGTGTCTGGCTAGACTGTAAACTCTCCTTCCAGACTCATATTAAACATCTCCAATCCAAAATCAAATCTAGAATTGGCTTTCTATTTCCCAACAAAGCCTCCTTCACTCACGCCACCAAACTTACCCTAGTAAAACTGACTATCCTACCGATCCTCGACGATGTCATCTACAAAATAGCTTCCAACACTCGACTCAGCAAACTGAATGCAGTCTATCACAGTGCCATCCGTTCTGTTACCAAATCACCTTATACCACCCACCACTGCGACTTCTATGCTCTAGTCGGCTGGCCCTCGCTACATATTCGTCACCAGACCCACTAGCTCCAGGTCATCTATAAGTCTATGCTAGGTAAAGCTCCGCCTTATCTCAGTTCACTGGTCACGATAACAACACCCACTCGTAGCACACGTTCCAGCAGGTATATCTCACTGATCATCCTCAAAGCCAACACCTCATTTGGCCGCCTTTCCTTCCAGTTTTCTGCTGCCAGTGACTGGAACGAATTGCAAAAATTGCTGAAGTTGGAGACTTTTATTTCCCTCACCAACTTTAAACATCAGCTATCTGAGCAGCTAACCGATCGGTGCAGCTGTACATAGTCCATCTGTAAATAGCCCACCCAATCCACCTACCTCATCTCCATACTGTTTTTATTTGATTTACTTTTCTGCTCTTTTGCACACCAGTATCTCTACTTGCACATCATCATCTGCTCATTTATCACTCCAGTGTTAATCTGCTAAATTGTAATTATTCGCTCCTATGGCCTATTTATTGCCTACCTCCTCATGCCTTTTGCACACACTGTATATAAACTTTCTTTTTTCTACTGTGTCAATGACTTGTTTATTGTGTTATTGGCTTGTTTATTGTTTACTCCATGTGTAACTTTGTGTTGTTGTCTGTGTCACACTGCTTTGCTTTACCTTGGCCAGGTCACAGTTGCAAATGAGAACTTGTTCTCAACTAGCCTACCTGGTTAAATAAAGGTGAAATAAAAAATAAAAAAAACATTTGTCATCACTCATCAATATCATCTTGAAATCAATTGTGCCAAGAGGAGGGAGATGAGGTTGCACGTCCTGTTTAAACTAACAGCTCAAAACCCACACGTAATCTGGGAATAATGTGTACATCACTGGTTAGAGGACAATTTGTAGAAAACAGCTCGCTACATTTTGAAGTGTTGCATTTTGATTCAAGTGGGTCACCAACATGGTAAGTGTAACACAGCTCTTTTTGTGTTAGTCACTTTTTCATAAATCACATAAATAGTACTCTTTTCATTCAGAGTTTGGATTTCCCCCCTGAGGCTAATATCCATATCACGTTAACATCAATTGAACGAGGCAAACGTTTAGTCTTCTACATTGTGACATCATTAAAATACTCCTTCTACAATGTTAAAACATTCTACATTGTGACAATTTCATTGACATCACGAAACAACTCCTTCATGTATGTATTTTCTGATGTTTGATCAGAGATCTTTTATCAGAGTATCTCTTGTCACACAGATCACAGCGATAAGATTTCTCTCCTGTGTGTGTTCTCTTGTGTTGAGTCAGATGGCCAGACCGACCAAAACTCTTCCCACATTGACCACAGCTATAAGGTTTCTCTCCTGTGTGTATTCTCTGGTGTTGAGTCAGCTCTCCAGATTGGCTAAAACTCTTCCCACATTGATCACAGCTATAAGGTTTCTCTCCTGTGTGGATTCTCTGGTGCACTGTCAGATCTCCAGATCGAAGAAAACTCTTCTCACATTGATCACAGCTATAAGATTTCTCTCCTGTGTGTATTATCTGGTGTTGAATCAGATGGCAAGATCGACCAAAACTCTTCCCACATTGATCACAGCTAAAAGGTTTATCTCCTGTGTGTGTTCTCTGATGAATTTGAATGCCTGATGAGGTGAATCTCTTCCCACAGTCAGAGCTGCAGTGAGTTCTCCTCCCTGTGGATCTCTGCAGGTGTTTTATGAGGTGTTCTGATCTGCAGAGACTCTTCTCTGCCTCGTCAGCATCATGAGGTTGTTGAGGCTCCCCAGAGGATCCATGATAGTGAAGTATCTCTCCTGTGTGAACAACAACGTCAGACAGATGATTAAAGGCCCACAACAGTGGTAATCCATTGTTAAAGGTGATGCCAAAAGCGTAGCCATGATGTTGTACAACAATTGACGTCTGTAATGAATATTAAAGTTATTTGACAATTGTCGTAAAATGAGCAACAATAATCATATTTTGTCTTGTTTTCACATTAGTAGTAACATCGATGATTGTAGGCTAGAAATAAGTTATTCATGTTGTTGAAACTCTAAGCAGTGTGCCAGAAGACTTTTGGTCTCCAATATAGGCCCCTTTCTGTGTTTAATAAAATTGCGGCATGAGGGCAAAGCACATACAATTTGATTGTAGAAACTCCTCCCTGCTAATGAGGAAACCGATAGTTATGGATGTAGTATATCTGGTAATGAGGAAACCACTAGTTATGGATGTAGTATATCTGGTAATGAGGAAACCACTAGTTATGGATCTAGTATATCTGGTAATGAGGAAACCACTAGCTATGGATGTAGTATATCTGGTAATGAGGACACCAGTAGTTATGGATGTAGTATATCTGGTAATGAGGAAACCGATAGTTATGGATGTAGTATATCTGCTAATGAGGAAACCACTAGTTATGGATGTAGTATATCTGGTAATGAGGAAACCAGTAGTTATGGATGTAGTATATCTGGTAATGAGGAAACCGCTAGTTATGGATGTAGTATATCTGGTAATGAGGAAACCACTAGTTATGGATCTAGTATATCTGGTAATGAGGAAACCACTAGTTATGGAGGTAGTATATCTGCCTGGAGCAAAAATGTTGAGCAAAGATTTTAGTTTTTCACAAAGTATTCTGAATGGGGGAAAACTCAGGGGAGTAACCTCCATTTCCAGGTTGCTTATGAGTGCATTTCACAATACTTTGGATTATAATTGTAACGCTCGTTTGAATGTCCTGCTTAATATAATGTTTGTGTCATCATCGCAAATCAACCGCTTTGTTTTTAAAAAACTTCAACCAGTAAAATGCTCTTTGGCTAGCTTTTCCATCAACCTGACAATGAGGCTTTGTACACTGTTTGCCAAATTGGCCCATAACTTCACTTAACAACAAATATACCTGTAATGAACGAAGAAGCACTCTGGTTGTTGTTGCATGACATACATAGTGTACTCTAGGACCCATAACAACCAAATAGACCTACTGTAGGACCCATAACTTCACTTAACAATAACATAGACCTACTGAAAAACCAATACCTTCCCCTAACAACAACATATACCTACTGTAGGACAAATAACAATAACAGACCTACTGTAGAACCCATAACTTCACCTAACAATAACATAGACCTACTGTAGGACCCATAACTTCATCTAACAACATAGACCTACTGTAGGACCCATAACTTCACCAAACAACAAATAAAGGAAAATAGCTCTGTGTGTTGTACAATAGCCTATCCATCAAGGAACAGTTCTCTACACATTATGAGCAAAGTATCTCTGTGTCCAGACAGACTAACGAGACCCTACAGTAAATCAAGCAAACAATAACATTATAAACATCAATTTGTTAGGGATGTTGGATCCAACGTGGAGCATAACTGTCTTTACCAGAGTAATGAACGAAGAAGCACTTTGGTTGTTGTTGCATGTCGTGATGTTTGTCATTTGACTGTCATTCAGAAAATGATTTCCTGGATCAGCTGATGATAGTTGAACATGTGACTAACTAAAAAGCTACAGTATTAAGAATTATGTGTAATTATTGAAGAACCACGTTAATGACAGTATCCATTTGGGTGTTGTCAATAAAGTTACGATTATTATTGTTTTTTTTAAGCTTTATTTAACCAGGTCGGCCAGTTGAGAACAAGTTCTCATTTACAACTGCAACCTGGCCAAGATAAAGCAAAGCAGTGCGACAAAAACAACACAGAGTTACACGTGGGATAAACAAACGTACAGTCAATAACACAATAGAAAAATCTATTTACAGTGTGTGCAAATGGAGTACGGAGGTAAGGCAATAAATAGGCCAAAGTAGCGAAGTAATTACAATTTAGCAAATTAACACTGGAGTGATAGATGTGCAGATGATGATGTGCAAGTAGAAATACTGGTGTGCAAAAGAGCAAAAAAGTAAATAAAAACATGGGGATGAGGTAGGCAGTTGGATGGGCTATTTACAGATGGGCTGTGTACAGCTGCAGCGATTGGTAAGCTGCTCAGATAGCTGATGCTTAAAGTTAGTGAGGGAGATATAAGTCTCCAACTTCAGCGATTTTTGCAATTCGTTCCAGTCATTGGCATCAGAGAACTGGAAGGAAAGGCGGCCAAAGGAGGTGTTGGCTTTGGGGATGACCAGTGAGATATACCTGCTGGAGCGCGTGCTATGGGTGGGTGTTGCTATGGTGACCACTGAGCTGAGTTAAGGTGGAGCTTTACCTAGCAAAGACTTATAGATGACCTGGAGACAATGGATTTGGCGACGAATATTTAGCGAGGGCCAGCCGACAAGAGCAGTGACAAAACGGATGGCACTGTGATAGACTGCATCCAGTTTGCTGAGTAGAGTGTTGGAGGCTATTTTGTAAATGACATCGCTGATCCGTTTTACGATGGTGTTTAGCAGCATGAGTGAAGGAGGCTTTTTTGCGAAATAGGAAGTTGATTCAAGATTTAACTTTGGATTGGAGATGCTTAATGTGAGTCTGGAAGGAGAGTTTACAGTCTAACCAGACACCTAGGTATTTGTAGTTGTCCACGTATTCTAAGTCAGAGCCGTCCAGAGTAGTGATGCTGGACGGGCGAGCAGGTGTGGGCAGCGATCGGTTGAATAGCATGCATTTAGTTTTACTTGCGTTTAAGAGCAGTTGGAGGCCACGGAAGAAGAGTTGTATGGCATTGAAGCTCATCTGGAGGTTAGTTAACACAGTGTCCAAAGAGGGGCCAGAAGTATATAGAATGGTGTCGTCTGCGTAGAGGTGTATCAATGAATCACCAGCAGCAAGAGCAACATCATTGATGTATACAGAGAAGAGAGTCGGCCCGAGAATTGAACCCTGTGGCACCCCCATAGAGACTGCCAGAGGTCCGGACAACAGGCCCTCCGATTTGACACACTGAACTCTATCTGAGAAGTAGTTGGTGAACCAGGTGAGGCAATCATTTGAGATACCAAGGCTATCGAGTCTGCCAATAAGAATGTGGTGATTGACAGAGTCGAAAGCCTTGGCCAGGTCGATGAATACGGCTGCACGGTAATGTCTCTTATCGATGGCGGTTATGATGTCATTTAGGACCTTGAGCGTGGCTGAGGTACACCCATGACCAGCTCTGAAACCAGATTGTATAGCGGAGAAGGTACGGTGGGATTCGAAATGGTCGGTAATCTGTTTGTTAACTTGGCTTTCGAAGACCTTAGAAAGGCAGGGTAGAATAGATATAGGTCTGTAGCAATTTGGGTCTAGAGTGTCTCCCCCTTTGACGAGGGGGATGATCGCGGCAGCTTTCCAATCTTTGGGAATCTCAGACGATACGAAAGAGAGGTTGAACAGACTAGTAATAGGGGTTGCAACAATTTCGGCAGATCATTTTAGAAAGAGAGGGTCCAGATTGTCTAGCCCGGCTGATTTGTAGGGGTCCAGATTTTGCAGCTCTTTCAGAACATCAGCTATCTGGATTTGGGTAAAGGAGAAATGGTGGGGGCTTTGGCGGGTTGCTGTTGAGGGTGCCGGGCAGTTGACCGGGGTAGGGGTAGCCAGGTGGAAAGCATGGCCAGCCGTAGAGAAATGCTTTTGAAATTCTCAATTATAGTGGGACACGGGGTGAAGGAGAAGCTGGGGAGGCTTGGGCAAGTAGCTGCGGGGGGTGCGGCGCTGTTGGCCAGGGTTGGGGTAGCCAGGAGGAAAGCATGGCCAGCCGTAGAGAAATACTTATTGAAATTCTCGATTATCGTGGAGTTATCGGTGGTGACAGTGTTTCCTAGCCTCAGTGCAGTGGGCAGCTGGGATGAGGTGCTCTAATTCTCCATGGACTTTAGTGTCCCAGAACTTTTTGGAGTTAGAGCTACAGGATGCAAATTTCTCTTTGAAAAAGCTAGCCTTTGCTTTCCTTACAGACTGTGTGTATTGGTTCCTGACTTCTCTGAAAAGTTGCATATCGCAGGGACTATTCGATGCTAGTGCAGTACGCCACAGGATGTTTTTGTGCTGGTCGAGGGCAGTCAGGTCTGGAGTCAACCACGGGCTATATCTGTTCTTAGTTACACATGTTTTGAAAGGGGCATGCTTATTTAAGGTGGTGATGAAATTACCTTTAAAGAACAACCAGGCATCCTCTATTGGCGGGATGAGGTCAAAATCCTTCCAAGATACCCAGGCCAGGTCGATTAGAAAGGCTTGCTCGCAGAAGTGTTTTAGGGAGCGTTTGACAGTGATGAGGGGTGGTCGTTTGACCGCGGACCCATAACGGATGCAGGCAATGATCGCTGAGATCCTGATTGAAAACAGCAGAGGTGTATTTGGAGGGCAAGTTGGTCAGGACAATATCTATGAGGATGCCCATATTTACGGATTTAGGGTTGTATCTGGTGGGTTCCTTGATAATTTGGGTGAGATTGAGGGCATCTAGCTTGGATTGTAGGACGGCCGGGGTGTTAAGCATATCCCAGTTTAGGTCACCTAATAGAACGAACTCTGAAAATAGATGGGAGGGCAATCAATTCACATATGGTGTCCAGGGCACAGCTGGGAGCAGAGTGGGGTCTATAACAGGTGGCAACAGTGAGAGACTTATTTCTGGAGAGATTCCTTTTTAAAATTAGAAGCTCAAACTATTTGGGCATGGACCTGGAAAGTATGACAGAACTCTTTGCAGGCCATCTCTGCAGTAGATTGCAACTCTCTTTTTGACAGTTCTATCTTGAAGGAAAATGTTGTAGTTGGGGATGGAAATTTCAGAATTTTTGGTGGCCTTCCTAAGCCAGGATTTAGAAACGGCAAGGACATTAAGGTTGGCGGAGTGTGCTAAAGCAGTGAGTAAAAAACTTAGGGAGGATGCTTCTGCTGTTAACATGCATGAAACCAAGGCTTTTTCGAATACAGAAGTCAACAAATGAGAGTGCCTGGGGACACACAGGGCCTGGGTTAACCTCTACATCACCTGAGGAACAGAGGAGTAGGATGAGGGTACGGCTAAAGGCTATCAGAACTGGTCGTCTAGTGCGTTGGGAACAGAGAAAAAAAGTAGCAGATTTCTGGGCATGGTAGGATAGATTCAAGGCATAATGTACAGACAGGGGTATGGTAGGGTGCGGGTACAGTGGAGGTAAACCTAGGCATTGAGTGACGATAAGAGAGGTTGCATCTCTGGAGTTACGGTAGGTGAGGTCACCGCATGTGTGGGAGGTGGGACAAAAGAGCTCTCTGAGCCATGTTGAGTGGGACTAGGGGCTCCGCAGTAAAATAAAACAATGATAACTACCCTAAACAACAGTATACAAGGCATATTGACATTAGAGAAACATAAAGCGAGGCATAAAGCAATCACAGGTGTTGATTGGGAGAGCTAGCTAAGACAACAACGGGTAAGACAACAACAACACGTAAAATGGCGATGAATGGACAGAGAGGGTCAGTTAACTACACACAGGGCCTGAGTTCGAGGCTGGGGCCGACAGATAAACAAAATAAACAAAATGGAGAACCGTGATTAATGAAAAGTCCAGCAGGCATTAGCTATGTAGCCAAGTGATCATAGGGTCCAGTGAACAGCAATATATGAACCAGGGAAGCCATTAGGTAGTCATTACTATGCTAGCTGGGAGCCGCGCCTGGCTTGAGGCTAACTGGTGATAGCTTCGGGACAAGGGCGTCACCGACGTCCTGCAAAGGCCGGTTGAGAGCACAACTGACGGAATTGAGTCGGCAGACCAGTCGTGATGGATCGGCGGGGCTCTGTGTCGACAAAGGGTCCAGGCCAATTGGCAAAAGAGGTAATGTAGCTGGAGTTATTTGTTTGCTAGCCGGAAGATGCACCTGGCTCGAGGCTAACTGGTACTATCTACGGGACAAGGGCGTTAGCCACTATAGCCAATCCGGTGCAAAGGTCCAGAGCTTACGGCAGGAATCCGGTGATGTAGTGGCTTCTAGTCGTCTTAGTGAAGAGTCTGGGAGGCATCAGCTGTGTAGCCGAGTGATCATAGGGTCCACTAAATAGGCCGGGAGATGGGCCTGGCTCAAGGCTAGCGTCGAGGCTGGGCCACTCGGTAGCAGCTAGCCAGCTGCGATTATCTGGTGTAATGGTCCAGAGCTTACGGCAGGAATACGGTGATGTAGTGGAGAAAAACAGTCCGATATGCTCAGGGTTGATATCGCGCTGTGCAGACTGGCAGGTATTATCCAGGCTAAAAGCGGCTGGTGTCTGAGCTAAAAAAGGTAAAGGCCGCTAGCAGTGGCTAACAATGACTAAATAGCTAGTAGCTAATTAGCTGGTTAGCTTCTGATGGCTAGCTGCTGATGGAGGTTCTAACTATAAGGTCTAAAAAAAATAGCAGATCCGTATCACATTGGGTGAGGCGGGTTGCCGGAAGATATATGTAATAAAAAAATGGAAAAAGAGATTGAAATATATCGCAATATATTTAAAAAAGACACAAAAAAAACATAACATTTACAACAACATACACGTCTTACTGCTACGCCATCTTGGATTACAAGATGACTCTCAGTTAAAAGCCATTGGATTTAGCAAACTCAAATGATTTAGTACTTCTGTGCCCACGGAAACTGTTTCCCCAGCATAACATAAGGAGCCACTAAATGATACGTAGTTCGAGTGCATTTCAGAATACAAAAAAACTGTCCGACAGCAAGATCCCGTATTTAAGTTGAAGTTCATCATATGACAAGCGTAACGTTATGACTATAACTACTGTTCCCTGAAGGAGAGAAACCAGGTACAACATACTATTAAATTCACACCTCGCTGGAAGCCCCGCCTTCCACAGGTGATGAGTGTGAGGCTCAGATTTATTACTTCAATTTAATACCGCTCTTCACCGACCCAGCAATGGGTGGGGCCAAACAGGTGTTGTACCTCGTTTCCCTCCTTCAGGGAACAGTAATTTTAGTGTTAGGTTCTAATTTTTCAGAGTAAATAACTCACGGACACTAGAGAAGCTTAACCAAGTTTAATTCTTCCCAAAGGGTCGTTACAGCTGTAATTTAGACAAAAACGTGTTCTCACCATCACAAGTATATATACCCCACTTTGGACACTCCTCCTTCTCTCCAATTCTTACATCTTCTGGGTCGACAGGAAGAGGGTAACAGGATACTAAATCCTTATTACTCCCTTCAGGGGATCTGACCTGACCTCCTGTCCTCAACCCCTCTTTCGCCTAATCGACAGATGTCCATCCGCTTCCCCTAAAGCAATCCTGTGATCTCCTCCCGTCCACAGCCACTCTGTCTTTCTACAGATCTCACTCCTTTATATACTCTGCGTCTGACCTATCATGTCTTTAATATCTCAATGTTCAAAGTTTAGCCCAAATCCAACAGTCCTAAAGTTACACTCCCTTTCAGTCGGTCAACTTCGGTAAAACATACTATGGGAAAATACAATCATCCCCCAACCGACCCCTACAGATACTAAATGAAACAGCCCCTGGCAGACCACCCAGACCTGACCCTACAAGATGCATTAGTTGTCAATTTATTAAATTGTCTTTTGTTTGAAACACTCTTGTCAATATTGAGTAAGGACGCACACCTAATTACGCATATATTAGTAGGACTAGTCTACCTGGCCTGCACGCAAATGTAGGCCTATAAATGTGCCTATTTGGGGATGTCTGATAGTATTTCTGATTGTCTTAATGCTGCACCACTAATGAGTTGTGGAGCTTCTCAAACAAATTTTTCTTCACCTCAAAACAGCAAGTACACTAAGTCTAATCAAAATCAATTACGTATGACAATAGTTCGTCAAAGTATTTTCGTAAAACATTTCCAGCTCTCACCCTTTCGATAACCACTCGGCATGAAAGGGAAAAATTTAATGCTCGGATCCAGTGGAAATGTCATAAAATATCTGATTACTTCTTATCCTTTGCAAAAATAGCCGACAGCTGTGTCTGTCCCAAACTCACTGGTGCCGGGAAACTGAGGGCCTAGAATATTTTATACAATGTTGCAAGTTTCGGAGGACGCAGTTGATAGTCGATACAATGTTTCAAGATCGTTGTAGACAGGCCATGTGCAGAAAATATGATTTATAGTATATTTTCTACCTGCAGGCTGCAATGTTTTTATTTGTTGGCTTTATGTAGGCAATTTTTACATAGTTGGCAATGTCAATAAAAGTTACTTTTAGATTTGTATCATTTTCATTTTGATAGAATGTATATTAATCACAGACAATGATTTTGAGATACTATTAGAAATTAAATGAAACTGTTCCACGAAAATATGCATATGAAAATCCGAACTGGCATGCAGATTGGTAGAAATAGTCAGATAAATTGGCACTCCAACTGGAAAAGGTTGCCGACCGCTGGTGTAGCCCATTCCCGGAAACTACAGCAGTATTTTTCTCCTTCTGGTTAGGTTATCTTGATCTCTGGCTCCCTCGAGTCATTTGTGTGTCTTCATTATTTGATCAAACAGCATGCTTAAAGCATCAGACCAGTTCAGTACATATAGTTGATTTTATTAAAACACATAAAGGTGTGTATATATATATGGAAAAATACAAACAACATTTCAACCAATCGTTTGGTAGAATGAACAGACGACTCTTGGTTGACCGAGATTTATTTTAGGTGGGGACAGCACTAGAACATGATTTTGGGGCTCCTTTTGGGATTTGAATTCTCATTTGAATTCTGCAGCATTGAAGGTCCCTAAGAACACAGTGGCCTCCATCATTCTTAAATGGAATACTCTTCCTAGAGCTGGTCACCCGACCAAACTTAGCGATTGGGGGAGAAGGGCCTTGGTCAGGGAGGTGATCAAAAACCAGAACTCCAGAGTTCCTCTGTGGAGATGGGAGAACCTTCCAGAAGGACAACCATCTCTGCAGCACTCCACCAATCATACATGTATGGTAGAGTGGCCAGATGGAAACCACTCCTCAGTAAAAGGCACATGACAGACCACTTGGAGTTTGACAAAGGGCACCTTAAGGACTCTCAGACCATGAGAAACAAGATTCTCTGGTCTGATGAAACCAAGATGGAACTCTTTGGCCTGAATGCCAAGAGTCACGTCTGGAGGAAACCTGGCACCATCCCTACGGTGAAGCATGGTGGTGCAGCATCATGCTGTGGGGATGTTTTTCAGCAGCAGGGACTGGGAGACTAGTCAGGATCGAGGGAAATATTAACGGAGCAAAGTGCAGAGAGATCCTTGATGAAAGACCTGCTCCAGAGTGCTCAGGACCTCAGACTGGGGCGAAGGTTCACCGTCCAACAGGACAACGACCTTAGGCACACAGCCAAGACAACACAGGAGTCGCTTCGGGACAAGTCTCTGAATGTCCTTGAGTGGCCCAGCCAGAGCCCGGACTTGAGCCCGATCTAACATCTCTGGAGAGACCTGAAAATAGCTGTGCAGTGATGTTCCCCATCCAACCTGACAGAGCTAGAGAGGATATGCAAAGAAGGATGGGAGAAACTCCCCAAATGCAGGTGTGCTAAATAAATTTGCTAAATGAAAGGGGGAAAAAATAATTTAATCAATTTTAGAATAAGGCTTTAACGTAACAATGTGGAAAAAGTCAAGGGGTCTGAATACTTTCCGAATGCACTGTATACAGCAACACCTCCCCCATAAGCATTCCTGTCTTTTCTGTAGATGTTATATCCCTGTATTGCTACTGCTGGATCAAAGGAATTATCTCAGTGAGTTTCAGAGATGAACAGTACAGTGCATTCCAAATTCAATAGGCAGGCAAGTAAACAAACGTTTTCAAATAAAAACTATTCCAGAAAATGTCAAAGCGTATATAACGCCCGTCCAAGAGACGGTCGACCAATCGCGTTCACATTGTCATGCTGAGACACAGTTCTTAAGCTAATTCTCACAAAATCCCTTTTTAAAGTCAGGGTATGAGTCGAGAAACATGCCTATTTTCCTTGAAAGTACATAATGTCACAATTGCAAAGCTATACGATATTACAGAGAACAAGTTAATTATCTCACATTTGTATTGTTGTGCTTCTTGTTCACGGAGGGTAATTCATGCCAATGTTATTTTCTTTAAGCTATTAATACAAATCGAAAGGAGTTTCCAATATCCTAATTTCTTAAAGTATTTCTGGTGATAGCAGGTGATAGTGATACACAAGCTAGGTCTATTTGAAACATTGCCCTCCCATGGCAGCATTTACCAGCCACCAGGTTCCGAAGCTTTAAAACCACAAAAATATTTAAAACCCGATTCTGTTTTTGCCCAAAGTCAAGATATAAATTATTCAAACTGAACATAATATTATTAGTTTTGGAATAGTTTTGATTTTTCAAACAGGTTTGTTATTTTATTTCAGTTTACTAAATAGTTTTCCCCTAATTATTTTTTCTATAATGAGCATGGAAGTTTCCCCTATCAACAAGTCATAGGTTCTGGTGACAAAGTGCCTCGTAACCTAGCTGGGAATGGGACAGACAGAACCCTTCTCTGGTAATAGACAGGGGCGATTTGTAATCAAATCTAATTCCCAGGAATGGGGTTCATATGAACCCCAGAGACTGTGTGTGGGAAAACAACATGGCCCTGTCCAACCCTGCTTGTTCCCTCGACTCCGCTACCAACCACCAATCTCCAACAGGGCCATTAACATGTATCACTAGACACCTCATAGTGTGCTACAGGTAGGAATCAGCAATGAATCCCAATAATGAGACACCTCTGGGGAGGGGTGTCAGCAACATTTAAAAAAAATATATATATAGTGTTTTATGACAAATCGTTTTTTACAAATCCGTCAAGACACCAACTTAGACTTTACTGTGAAATGCTTACTTACAAGCCCTTAACCAACAGTGCAGTTTAAGAAGAAGAAAATATTTACCAAGTAGACTAAAATAAAAAGTAATAATAAAAAGTAACACAATGAGAATAACAATAACGAGGCAATATACAGGGGGCACCGGTACCGAGTCAGTGTGGAGGCTATATACAGGGGGCACCGGTACTGAGTCAGTGTGGAGGCTATATACAGGGGGCACCGGTACCGAGTCAGTGTGGAGGCTATATACAGGGGGCACCGGTACCGAGTCAGTGTGGAGGCTATATACAGGGGGCACCGGTACCAAGTCAGTGTGGAGGCTATATACAGGGGGCACCGGTACCGAGTCAGTGTGGAGGCTATATACAGGGGGCACCGGTACCAAGTCAGTGTGCGGGGGTACAGGCTAGTTGAGGTAATCTGTACATGAAGGTGGGGGCGTAGTGACTATGCATAGGTAACAAACAACCAGTGAGTAGCAGCAGTGCACCAAAGGGAGGGGGTAGGGGGGGGGTCAATGTAAATTGTCCGGTGGTGATTTTAATGAATTGTTCAGCAGTCTTATGGCTTGGGGGTAGAAGCTGTTGAGGAGGCTTTTGGTCCTAGACTTGGTGACCCGGTACCGCTTGCCGTGCGGTAGCAGAGAAAACAGTCTATGACTTGGGTGACGAGAGTCTCCGACAATTTTGTGGGCTTTCCTCTGACACCGCCTATTATATAGATCCTGGATAGCAGGAAGCTTGGCCACAGTGATGTACTGGGCCTTTCGCACTACCCTCTGTAGTGCCTTCATTGTCAGATCCCGAGCAGTTGCCATACCAGGCGGTGATGCAACCGGTCAGGATGCTCTCGATGGTGCAGCTGTATTACCTTTTGAGGATCTGGGGACCCATGCCAAATCTTTTCAGTCTCCTGAGGGGGAAAAGGTTTCGTTGTGCCCTCTTCATGACTGTCTTGGTATATACCCACGTGGGTGATTAAAAGATGAACTGAGGTCCACACTCCAGTCCAGTTGACGGTGGTAATGCACCTTAAAGTTGGTTGCCAACCGCCATAAAAAGTCAAAAGAAGAAAAAGAAGCCTGAAGGAAGGAGAGATGACGAGAAACTAATTTGGTTTACCTTTTGGGGCATCGCGACTGGTTACCTATTTTGATGTGATATGAAAGTATTATTTGAAATTATTTTGATGTGATATGAAAGTATTATGTGAAATTATTTTGATGTGATATTTAAGTATTGTGTGAACTTATGTTGATGTGATATGAAAGTACAGCGATTTATGTTTCTAGAAACGTATCGCAATTGAGAATCGATTCACATTTAGATGGAATATTTGACTATTTTACCTGCCAGAGCCAGTCTACCTCTGAAAATAACATACAGTCCTTGGACCTTGAGGAGTAACGGGGGCAGCAATCAGCAGTAGAAACAATAACAAAGCGTACTCCCTGCCCGTTTCGGTAAAAAGCTGAGGGATGGTGCTGGAGAAATGCAACCATCCATGATATCAACATTCTAGTTTTAACCATGTTTTGAGGATATACAGTGTTTGTTAATATTTACTGATAAACATTGGAGTAAAAAAAAGCTTATATTTTCTGTTCTGATGGGGTACGACTGTTGAACTAAGCTCATGAGGCATTTATAAGTGTTTTCTTCAAGAAAACAGATGGGTACATATCTTTAATGTATTAGTCCCAAAATGGATATAACAACTGCTGATTGCCCCTTTAAGACTACATCTTGGGCTAATCTAATAGGAGATATTGAGGACTACAGTATTTCAGGTATTGTCATTGGATGCATTTGATTATTGTTAATGTTTTGTTGATGGTCCACTCTTGATGTTCTACACGTTACAGTGTAGCTTCAGCCATTCCTACAAAACAACATTAAAGTGTAGAACCCCTTTACTGCATATTGGTTCAACGACTGCAGAGACGGTACTTACTGGTGTTAAACAGATCTCCAACCTCCTCTTCTTCCTCCAATGTGACAGTAATCTCCCCCTCCTCCTCTTTCACACCAAAAACGGCATCCTCCTCCTCTTCTTTCAATGTAACAGCCTCACTTTCCTCCTCTTTCACAACAATGTTCTGCCACATACCCTCTTTCTCCTTCCAGCAGACTTCCTCTTCTTTAGCAGGAGGGGAGAGGCTCATGTTCGGGGATGTTAGCTAGCTAGCTATCATTAGCGACAAGGCTAGTGCTAACTTAACCAGACAGCTACTATAGCTAACTAATACAAAATAACGTAATATTCAATTAAATAGGTTAACAAGTTGATACGACAGAAGTGTGGCTAAAACACAGTAGGTAATATACACCGAAAGCGTATAAATAGCTTGAATCTTTTGGCTATGTTGGCTAGCAAGCTACCGAGGTGGTTGACGAGCTGTTTATGTAGAACCGTCCACTAGATTGTACGTCACGCTAGAAGCATCGCCTGAAAGACGCACATCGTCGTCTGTTGACTGGAGGGGGAAACGCAGTTGAGGATCATATTTTATTTTCAGACAAAGATTATTTTAAATTGATTTAATTAAATAATACTATTATATTGAGACATACAAAGACAGGAATGTGTTGATTGATTAGTGAGAATTAAAAATGTTTACCACAGCATATTTAAGGCAGTTTCATTAAGTTATACTACATCTAAATTAGCAGCTAGCTACTGTAGGTCTATACTGCTCCTACATGGTGTAACAATACATCATATAGATGTATATAATGAACAGACTAGGTCTATACTGCTCCTACATGGTGTAACAATACATCATGTAGATGTATATAATGAACAGACTAGGTCTATACTGCTCCTACAGGGTGTAACAATACATCATGTAGATGTATATAATGAACAGACTAGGTCTATACTGCTCCAACATGGTGTAACAATACATAATGTAGATGTATATAATGAACAGACGAGGTCTACACTGCTCCTACATGGTGTAACAATACATCATGTAGATGTATATAATGAACAGACTAGGTCTATACGGCTCCTACATGGTGTAACAATACATCATGTAGATGTATATAATGAACAGACTAGGTCTATACTGCTCCTACATGGTGTAACAATACATAATGTAGATGTATATAATGAACAGACTAGGTCTATACGGCTCCTACATGGTGTAACAATACATCATGTAGATGTATATAATGAATAGACTAGGTCTATACTGCTCCTACATGGTGTAACAATACATAATGTAGATGTATATAATGAACAGACTAGGTCTATACGGCTCCTACATGGTGTAACAATACATCATGTAGATGTATATAATGAATAGACTAGGTCTATACTGCTCCTACATGGTGTAACAATACATCATGTAGATGTATATAATGAAGTGTGAAGGTGAACGGAAAGGCTCTGGAGCAACGAACCGCCCTTGCTGTCTCTGCCTGGCCGGTTCCCCTCTCTCCACTGGGATTCTCTGCCTCTAACCCTATTACAGGGGCTGAGTCACTGGCTTACTGGTGCTCTTTCATGCCGTCCCTGGGAGGGGTGCGTCACTTGAGTGGTTTGAGTTACTGACGTGATCTTCCTGTCTGGGTTGGCACCCCCCCTTGGTTTGTGCTGTGGTGGAGATCTTTGTGGGCTATACTCGGCCTTGTCTCAGGATTGTAAGTTGGTGGTTGAAGTTATCCCTCTAGTGATGCGGGGGCTGTGCTTTGGCAAAGTGGGTGGGGTTTTTCCTTCCTGTTTGGCCCTGTCCGGGGGTATCTTCGGATGGGGCCACAGTGTCTCCTGACCGCTCCTGTCTCAGCCTCCAGTATTTATGCTGCAGTAGTTTATGTGTCGGGGGGCTAGGGTCAGTTGGTTATACCTGGAGTACTTCTCCTGCCTTATCCAGTGTCCTGTGTGAATTTAAGTATGCTCTCTCTAATTCTCTCGTTCTCTCTTTCTTTCTCTCTCTCTGAGAACCTGAGCCCTAGGACCATACGTCACGGCAAACCGGGCATGATGACTCCTTGCTGTCCCCAGTCCACCTGGCCTTGCTGCTGTTCCAGTTTCAACTGCTCTGCCTGCGGTTATGGAACCCCTACCTGTCCCAGACCTGCTGCTTTCAACTCTTAATGATCGGCTATGAAAAGCCAACTGACTTTTATTCCTGATTATTATTTGACCATGCTTGTCATTTATGAACATTTTGAAAATCTTGGCTCTCTTTAATTCTCTCCTTCTCTCTTTCTTTCTCTCTCTCGGAGGACCTGAGGCCTAGGACCATACGTCAGGACTACCGGGCATGATGACTCCTTGCTGTCCCCAGTCCGCCTGGCCTTGCTGCTATTCCAGTTTCAACTGTTCTGCCTGCGGTTACGGAACCCCTACCTGTCCCAGACCTGCTGTTTTCAACTCTTAATGATCGGCTATGAAAAGCCAACTGACATTTATTCCTGACTATTATCTGACCATGCTTGTCACTTATGAACATTTTGAACATCTTGGCATAGTTCTGTTATAATCTCCACCCAGCACAGCCAGAAGAGGACTGGCCACCCCTCATAGCCTGGTTCCTCTCTAGGTTTCTTCCTAGGTTTTGGCCTTTCTAGGGAGTTTTTCCTAGCCACCATGCTTCTACACCTGCATTGCTTGCTGTTTGGGGTTTTAGGCTGGGTTTCTGTACAGCACTTCGAGATATTAGCTGATGTACGAAGGGCTATATAAAATAAACTTGATTGATTGATTGATCATGTAGATGTATATAATGAACAGACTAGGTCTATACTGCTCCTACATGGTGTAACAATACATCATGTAGATGTATACTACCATTCAAAAGTTTGGGGTCACTTAGAAATGTCCTTGTTTTTGAAAGAAAGAAAAGCTCATTTTTTGTAAACAGTGTGTGGGCCTTCTTGTTCTTTAATAAAGCTTTTGTAAACAGTGTTTTTGCATGCAGCAATTTAACCATGAAGGCCTGATTCACACAGTCACCTCTGAACAGTTGATGTTGAGATGTGTCAGTTACTTGAACTCTGTGAAGCATTTATTTGATCAATCTGAGGTGCAGTTAACTCTAATGAACGTATCTTCTGCAGCAGAGGTAACTCTGGGTCTTCCTTTCCTGTGGCAATCCTCGTGAGAGCCTCACATACCTTGTCACAACACAACTGATTGGCTCAAACGCATTAAGAAGGAAAGAAATTCCACAAATTAGCATTTAACAAGGCACACCTGTTAATTGAAAATAATTCCAGGTGACTACTTCATGAGGCAAAGGCAAAGGGTGACTGCTTTGAAGAATCTCAAATATAAAATATATTTTGATTTGTTTAACCCTTTTTTGGTTACGACATAATTCCATTTGTGTTATTTCATAGTTTGTCTTCACTATTATTCTACAATGTAGAAAATAGTTACGTTATTCTAAAATCGATTAAATGACAATTTTACCCTCATTATTCTACACATAAAATAGTCAAAATAAAGAAAAACCCTTGAATGAGTAGGTGTGTCCAAACTTTTGACTGGTACTGTATGTAAATGTGATATTTCAGTTGATGGTTTTGTTACATTTGAAACATTTATAAAAACCTGTTTTCATTTTGTCATTATGGGGTATTGTGACGTCATTATGGGGTATTGTGATGTCATTATGGGGTATTGTGTGTAGAATGATGAGGGTAAAATATTGATTTAATCGATTTTAGAATAACGTAACAAAATGTGGAAAAAGTGAAGGGGTCTGAATACTTTCCAAATGCGCTGTAAATATAGGGGCAGTAGTTAGTGACATCACTTCATGAAACAGGAGGTACAAAATATATAACAATATCAACATTCAATGTATCAAAATATATGACCAAGCTGTAAGTGTAAATGCCAGCCCAGCCACAATCCTAGAGGTTCACTGATGATCAACCTCCTCCTTCACATCTGACTCCTGATGATCAACCGCCTCCTTCACATCTGACTCCAGTGATCAATCCAGAGAGTCTTTTTTGGGGGGGAATCCCGATGGACGACGTCATCCAATAGGCTCGTCATCACGACCACAAGGTAATTGTCATTCAGGTTATCAATAGGAAGAACATTAGCAATATGTCCTGTCTGGTAACTTGTCTCGTTCAATGGATTTACATTGGCAGGTGTAAAAAAAAAAACTCAGTTGATTTCAAACTGAGGAAAAACTTTTGTAAGTCTTTAACTGTATCAAAGTGTGTGGCCTGTGATGTTGGGACAAATGATAGTCCCTTATTATACAAGAGACAAAATTCACAAATTCTACAGCACAACGGCAGAGTCATGTCTTCAGTGAAAAACTAACAATGACTCAATAATCCTTCTGGGAATGTTATGATGTCATAAAGTTATGGGCGGAGTTAGAAAGTTGTCTGTCAGAAGTACAGTTATACAATGTAAAATTACTTTTAATCTGTCTGTCTGTATATTTCAAAACATGGCATTTGAGGGTGCAGTGAGATAGCCCAGAGTTGGACGATACTTTTCTCGTCAATCATCTTAAATATTATACTTAATTAAAACCTGGAAATCAACCAATCCTCTGTTGTTAATTCAGTAGAAAGGTCAAATGCTTTATTATCTAAAAGTTGAAAGTGAGTTGGCAACGGAGAGGGAAAAAATGGTGCTGATGAATGCGCTGGCTGTGTTCCAGTGGGTCTGGGCAAGTGTGATGTAGTTAATGGAGATGGAGGTGTGTTCTAGTGGGTCTGGGCAGGTGTGTTGTAGTTAATGTTTCTATGATGTTGTTTGTATGTGTATGTTTTGTATTGTTTATAAAATATCAAATAAAATATTAAAACATTTCCAATGCAAAATAACACCTCACAGTTCTATTTTTGGAGTTATTACATTAAACCAATCAGAATTTAGAAGAATGCCAAAGTCAGGTGTGAAGTAATATGGAGGACCAGCCTATTCCCTATGATGTATACTACAACAGAAATAACTTAAAATGTATAACTTTAAATTAAACCAATAATTTGCACTCATGACTTGAGTGATTAAAGTAAACCACAGTTCTGTAAATACATAATGCCATCTAACCAAATATCAAAGAATGTTAGCTATATGCAGTTATCTTAGCCAGCTAACATTAGCTATATGCAGTTATCTTAGCCAGCCAGCTAACATTAGCTATATGCAGTTATCTATATGCAGTTAGCCAACCAGCTAACGTTGGCTATTTAGCCAACTAGCTATAAGCCTAACCAGCGTAGCCAACCAGCACGGTTATGGTCAGCGAGACCAAATAACGTTACCGGAGAAAAAGTTACAAAACTCCCGTAGTCTAATTCACAGAAAACATGCTGAAAATTAGTGATGGGGAAACAAAGCTTCCTGAAGCATTGATGCTTTCGAGCCAATTGTGTAAAAAATAGTTACTCAAGGCTTTGAGCGACACAGAATTTAGAACAGAACATGTTTATAGATGAAGTCACACGCCGTAGCAGCGTAGACATTATGTCATATATTAAACCACTGGCCGCGTTCGAGAGCATCAAATCCATGCTGCGTTGAGGGTAAACGGTGACTGGCTGACTGATTTATAAATAATAATGAGTAGTTATTTATGATGCAAGGTGATTTGTAAATTAGTCAGCGGCAGCAGCCACCTGCAATGTCAGCTGCAATGTCGAACAAGCCCAACACCAAACCAATCAGGTGTTCGACGAAATTATTCTTCAGACGTCATTGATCACGTGCTGCTGATAAAGTGAGACTGCTTTGAATTATACCGCTTAGCGACTTCAGTACATGCCTCATAGCTCCAGTCTCAAACGTAACCCGGTTCCTGCTGAAGAAGAGAAGGTCTGCTGGATGGAGAAAGTAGCTCTCGCGAAAGAGGAGGACGAAGAGGAGGCTATTACAATACAAAAACAAGTAGAAGGTGAGGCTGTTACCGTGAAAGAAGAAGAGAAAGACGTTTCAGTTAAAGAAGAGGAAGACTCGTTCAGAGTGAAAGAGGATGACGAAGTTTCAGTGAAAAAAGAGGAGACTGACGATGAACGTAAGTACTGTCTTAACAGAAGCACAAACTCTGTGGTTGGAAGTTGAACTGATGTGTGGTGTGCTTGGTGTTAAAGCGGAAATCTGCAATTGCTACATCCATATTTTGACTTTTAAATTATTTATACATATATATTTATAGCCATTGATTCTTGAAGAATATAACACATGCCTCATGAGCTTAGTTCAACTGTTTGTCCCATCAGAACCCCAAATAAGCTTTTTTTACTCCAATGTTTAGAAACAATGTAAATCAACACTGTATAGCCTCAACATGGTTAAAACTATAATGTTGATATCATGGATGGTCAGTCCTTTCATACATAGGTCTGTCTATGAATTTGAGACTAGTTACATTTCTCCAGCCCCATCTTATTACCAAAACAGTGGTGGAATTACAGCTTTGTTATTGGTTGACTGCAGATTGGTTGATTGATTGTTGAGTGGATTTTTAAAGGGGCAACCTAGTTTTTAAACAAACAAAATGGCTGCCCAGAGTCCTGAGCTGTGTTAGAATACTCATACTAACTGCACTATTTGTGATGTTAATTGAGTATATAGTCTGCTTATTGGTCATAGTATGATGTAGTTAGTATGCCAAAAGTTCCCGGATGTCGTACTAAATTCGCGAAAATACGAAGTATACACGCAGTACTTTAGGGCCCATAAAGCAATTCTTCAGGAAATGGTTGTGGTTAACGTTTTCAGATTTGAAGAAAATGGGGGAAAATATGCAGCTGAAGTCCAACGAGAGAGCGGATACAAATGAACTGCTTTAAATAATTAGGACAAATGTTGAGCAATGCAATAAAGTAATGACTTTTCAAATAAGTTACCTTACACGTTATATGACTATTGTTGTTCACTTGACAATCTTAAGACAAATGTCAAATAATGAACATTCATTACAGACGTCATTGTTTGTACAACATCATGGCTACACATCACCTCTTTGTGGATTTCTGTTGTTGTGGGCCTTAAACCATCTGTCTGACTTGTTGTTCACACAGGAGAGAGACGTGACTATCGTGGATCCTCTGGGGAGCCTCAACAACCTCATGATGCTGACGAGGCAGAGAAGAGTCTCTCCAGATCAGAACTCTTCAAGAAACACCAGCAGAGACCCACAGGGAAGAAATCTCATTGCTGCTCTGACTGTGGGAAAGGTTGCACATCAGAACTTAAAATACACCAGAGAACACACACAGGAGAGAAACTTTATAGCTGTGATCAATGTGGGATGAGTTTAACTACATCAAGCAGTCTGATTTGACACCAGAGAACACACACAGGAGAGAAACTTTATAGCTGTGATCAATGTGGGAAGAGTTTTCCTACATCTAGCCAGCTGACATCACACCAGAGAACACACACAGGAGAGAAATCATATAGTTGTAATCATTGTGACAAGAGATACTCTGATAAAAGGTGTCTGATCAAACATCAGAAAATGCATACATGAAGTTGTTTCATGATATCAATGAAATAATGTCACAATGTAGAATGTTTTAACATTGTAGTAGGAGTATTTTAATGATGTCACAATGTAGAATGTTTTAACATTGTAGAAGGAGTATTTTAATGATGTCACAATGTAGAATGTTTTAACATTGTAGTAGGAGTATTTTAATGATGTTCTACCTTATCGTTTGCCCTGTTCAATTGATTGCAGCATGATATGGATATTAGCCTCAGGGGAAAATCCAGGCTCTGAATTGAAAGAGTATTATTTTACAAAGTGACTAACAAAAAAAGAGCAGTGTTACACTTACTGCGTTGGTGACCCACTTGAATCAAAATGCAACACTTAAAAATGTAGCTAGCTGTTTTCTACAAGTTGAAAAAGCTGCTTGTTCAAAAAAATACATGTAATATGATAATTGTTGCAGATGTTTGTGTATATACACACATGAAAGCAGTATAATAAATTGTACTAATCAATTTTATTAACAATATGACATCACTCCAGTATTTCTTGACAACATTCAAATGCTAATTGTCTTTATTCCACCACTGAAGAAGCATGACTCAAATCACCTCGTATTTCAAACATTCAGCCTGACAAAAGATACGTTTTATTATTCCATGCGTCACCATTAAGTTAATTATTGCCACTACATATTAACAAAGGGGTGTACATTTGGTTTTGATTTTCATATTTACAATTTCTGTAACAGTTAGTAATCATAATTATTTATGCAACCAGCTGAACATTTTTGTGTACAATTATATTGACAATGTTGCCCTGCTTTTAGAATATCAGGATTCATTCTCAGATGTGCTAACCCAAATGCATGACATTGGGGACTGGGCCCGATCCAACAACATGCCTATCGAGTGAACCCTGAAAAGAGAGAGAGAAGTAAGGTGGAAAGTGACTACGGATATTGCAGGAGTTGGTTGCTGATTGTCTCAAGGGTGGGCAGTCAAAATGTTTTGTGTTTTGCGTTTAGCCAGTGCGTTGCCATGGATCACAATTTATTTTGACTGCACCTTTTTCCGTATTGGAGATGAGTTTTGTTTGGGCTCGTTCCAATGGGACGAGAGTTCTAGAAGCTAGTGGGTTTTAGGATTCTATTGAAAGAAAAAGGATTTTAAAAATAATACTATTGTATATTATTATTTAGAAATGTGTGTTTATTCTTGTTTTTAATTGTTGACAGCCAGTAGACACTATGTTTATATTGTAGAAGCATTGTAGTTGATTATGTGAAATGGAAGTTGTTTTCTGTTGGGGGTGAGCATACTTGTCCAACAAAAATATAGGATATATTTGTTGTCTAAAGGGGTAAGGTGTTACAGGCTTTGGTTTTTCCATTTATGTTTTGAGGTTGGACTTTAGCACTTATAGCTCGTTAGCACGTATAGCTCGTTAGCACGTAGGACGCACTGATTGGTGTCACCTCGTTAGTCAGTATGTGTTACACCTGTGCTGGCTTGTCCATCTCGTTAGTGGTAAGGTGTTTCACCTGAGCTGGTCCAGGTTCTATTTAAGAGTGTCTGGCCCAGTGCTCCAGTTGTCTTGATAGATGTGGAGAGTCAACACCTTTAGTTGCTCCACCTTTTTGGTTTGCGTCCTGTCTGTAAGTTTGGTGTGGGTTTTTCTTTTGTTTTCCTCTTGGTCAGATTTAGTGGGTCTCATGGTGGGTGTCTTTTAGGTCCCAGTTGTTGTTACTAGTCAACTTTCAGTGGACACTGAGAGAAAAACTGCAACATTATGTTATAATACTTTTATTGCATCAAATGGTTGTTTTATGCAACAGAATAGAGGGTTCTTAGAACTATTGTGTCTGTGTGTTCTACTGAGGATGGGCCTCTGAGAAAACACTGACAGGAGATTTACAATGTATTTTTGGTGATAAAACCTAAAGAGACCACATTCCAGAGCATGAGTTAATGTTTCTGTTCTATATGGTACCAGGGAGAGATGACCTCAGGGCCAGACCCTGGTCTCTACACAAAGAGTACTGTTTTTACAGCAGATACTGTCTGCTGAGAATTATAAGTATATTTCATACAAATCTTAACCTTGTGACCCGTTCTATACATCTATTGTTGGTCATGTAGGTTGAAAGGGGTGCATTTTGGCTGTAAAATACCTTTGTACTTTTGTCTCGTGGCTCTCAGAGTCATCTGGGGGTGATTTGCCGACCAGCCATCATTATCGTAGAGCACTCAATTGATTCACTTTATATTTGTGTGTTGTATTGACCTGCTCCCTTATTAATAAGTGAATAAAGATTTAGTTTAAGAATAACTCTGACTTGTGTGATAGGTTTGTTTCTCCTCATTTGATATTAAAACTTCTTGCCACTATAGGGGGTGCTGTTTCGCATTAGCATAATTTCCTCTACAGATTAAACGGCTTCCTACTCAATTCTTGCTCGTACAATATGCATATTATTATTATTATTGGATAGAAAACACTCTCTAGTTTCTATAGCCGTTGGAATTTTGTCTCTGAGTGAAACAGAACTCAATCTACAGCACTTTTCATGATAGGGAGTCAGATTTCAGACATCTTGGCCCCTGATCTGGAGTCAGTTTAAAGGTCCGTGTAAATGCTATGGAGAAACAGACACTTCTTACGTCTTCCCCTGGATGTCAGTACGTGATGACGCTTTGAATGGAGTCGATTGCGCAATCAGGGGCTGTATAAAACAGCAAATACCGGAAGTAGCTTCCCTTTGCTGCCTGCGCCTGGCGCACGAAGGACGTCGGACTCGCCTCCTTCCAAGCTTTTGTTTAGCCAGTAATATTTCTCTGGTCATGTTTTTACTCGTTAGAGGTGTTAAAAACATCATAAGGTAGTTAATTTAAACCGTTTTATAGCAATTTATATCCGTTTAGTGCGATTTTGAGGCATTTATTTCTGAGACACTTTGAACCGCTGGGCACGTTTCCAGTTCATGCCGAACGTTAGTGGGCATTTCCACATGGCAAGAGGACAGCTTTCGACCAAAAGACGATTAGACCCAAGAAAGGATTCTTTGCCCAAGATTCTGATGGAAGAACAGCTCACAGTAAGAACAATTTATGATGATAAATCGTGTTTCTGTCGAAAAATGTTAAACGCTTATGCCGCCATTTTGTTTTGTATAGCTTCGCTTGGCGCAACCTGTATTGAAAAGTAAGGATAATTTAAAAAATGTAAATCAGCGATTGCATTAAGAACTAATTTGTCTTTCGATTCCTGTCAACCCTGTATTTTTTAGTCAAGTATATGATTAGCTTTTGATTAAACTAGATCACTCAAAGATGGCGACCGACATTTCCAGGCTTGTTTTGCTACTATTTTCATTGTATAACCACGTTTTTTTATGGCTAAATATGCACATTTTCGAACAAACTCTATATGTATGTTGTAATATGATGTTACAGGAGTGTCATCGGAAGAATTCTGAGAAGGTTAGTGAAAAAATTAATATATTTTGGCGATGATAACGATATCGCTCTCTTTGGCTTGAATTCATGCTGGGGTAACGTTTGCATATGTGGTATGCTAATATAACGATTTATTGTGTTTTCGCCGTAAAACACTTAGAAAATCTGAAATGTTGTCTGAATTCACAAGATCTGTGTCTTTCCATTGCTATGTGCTGTGTATTTTTAAGAAATGTTTTATGATGAGTAAATTGGTAATACAAGTTGCTCTCTGTAGTAATTCTAGTCGCTTTGGTGAGATTTGTGATGGTGGCTGCAATGGCAAACTATGATTTATACCTGAAATATGCACATTTTTCTAACAAAACCTATCCTATACCATAAATATGTTATCAAACTGTCATCTGATGAGGTTTTTTCTTGGTTAGTGGCTATCAATATCTTAGTTTAGCCGAATTGGTGATAGCTACTGGTGGAGAGAAAAAATGGTGGACAAAGAAAAATGGTGTCTTTTGCTAACGTGTTTAGCTAATAGATTTACATATTGTGTCTTCCCTGTAAAACATTTTAAAAATCTGAAATGGTGGCTTTATTCACAAGATCTGTATCTTTCATTAGGTGTCTTGGACTTGTGATTTAATGATATTTAGATGCTACTATTTAATTGTGACGCTATGCTAGCGATGCTAATCAGTGTGGGGGGGGGGTGGGGGGTGATCCCGGATCCGGGGTTGAGGCTCGTTAGAGGTTAAAGAAATTAACCACCACATTTGGCGATGGGCATGTGAATCTTCACTTGGTGACATCTCCTGACGACATGGGTAAATGGTGCACGAGGGATCCCTCTAACTTGGGATCTCAGGGAGACCACACTTTGGGAACGGAGCAGATGGTCTACCTTTGATCTGAGAGGCAGCGAGCCGAGTGGATAACACATCTCGAACGTAGTTTAAAAAAAAGAGGCGAGCGAAACACGCAAAGTATAGTTTTAATAAAAGTCTCTGAGTTTGTATTCTTGTGTGGGGGGCACCTTGGAGGTGTAGACAGGGCCGAGTCAGTGGAGGATGATCTGAGAGTCAGTCGACTCAAAGACATCTATCATTGGTCGGTTGCGGGCAACCTAGAGCCATCCTGACACTGAAATAAAACATACAGCCCTAGCAGAGCCCAAAGTCCCATGGGGACGTCCTCGAGGGCGTGGATGTTCTCCCCATCAAAGGCCAGCGGGATTTCACTCTCATATCCATTCCCTGGACTTGATTCATTTCTGAGAAGATCTGAAAAGATCATTTGCACACATTTGTATGCTAATAGATGTCAGTTTGTATTGACTGCTATGTAGGTTAAATGTACACTTCAAATGCAGCTGTCCTACAACAGATCTGTACCTCCTTCTTGATCCCAATTGCATTGTGTCCATGTTCTGTCCTATAAGAATTTCAAAGAAAGAGGAGAAAATATGTCAAAGAATAGTCTTACAAGCATTAAAGCATATATGTATATATTAAATAAAGATAAATGGCATCGACATGTAATGTAAAATAGAAGAACATATTGGAGAAAGCACTAGCCAATACAGTACTGCCATACAGTAACAGTACTGCCATACAGGCCTAATATCACATTTCAAGATATCTTTGTACACAAATTGTTCAATATTTTCTCAGGCTGACTTGAAAGATTATACAAAACATTTTGCTGTGTGGCAATACTGTGTTTGGATTCTGAGGGGCATTTATACAAAAGAGGTAGTCTAGACACTGTATTAATACCATTATGCATTTGAATCCCATCTACAGATACCATCTAAGATATTAATTTCCCTCCATAAGGGGGCGTACATGTAACGTTTCCAAAATGGGATAGTATTGTCCATGTAACGTTTCCAAAATGGGATAGTATTGTACATGTATCGTTTCCAAAATGGGATAGTATTGTTCATGTAACGTTTCCAAAATGGGATAGTATTGTCCATGTAACGTTTCCAAAATGGGATAGTATTGTCCATGTAACGTTATGCCCCCTTGTGAGTTAATAGTGTTGCATGCTGTAGCAGGCTATATAAAGAGGAAGACCTCCATTGACGATTCAGTTCGTTGTAACATCTCGTCTGGACAGGTCACCGTTCTTAGTTAGTTAGTTAGTTAACGTTAGCTAGTTCATTCTCACAAAAGTGAGAAATGCTCTAGATTGGAAACGTACGTTAATGAGTGTAAAGCCAAGTTGGCTTTATGGAAACGATATACAATATATGTGAAAGAATATAGTTGAGGAAATAATCCAAACCTAGTTGTGCCTAGTTAGGACATAACGTTATCTAGCTAGATAACGGTACTGTACTGTAGCTCAAACAACGCCGACGGTCAAAACAGGCTTTCTAATATTTACGGTAATTAACTATCGTAACGTTATGGAAGATATTCACAGAAAACCGTCATTGTCTTCGGTATTCATTATTAGTATGTTATATTATTATATATAAATTATTTAGATACATATTCAGAGCCAAACATCAACCCAACTAAACCTTTTTAACTGTTGTCGCATCCAAACTTGTCACCATCGTTTTCAGTTGTAATTGCGAAGTTCCCGGAATAAGTCCAGCAACAACGGAGGTTCCTCGATGAACCCACCTTCTAACAAGTTCTTTGAAGAACCTTTTGGGGCTGTTTTTCATTGACCAAGAACCCTGCGGTTCTTAGGGGATCTGAGAACAATTCCAGTTGAACCCTTCATTTTTAGAGTGTAGTCGGCTCTATTTACTCTCAGATTCAAAACATGATTAGCATCAACGATCAAGTCAGCTGCTGCTGCTCCAATACAGTATGAGGTGAGACGGTGAACTGACGTTGAACCGGGCAGTCAGCTGCTGCTGCTCCAATACAGTATGAGGTGAGACGGTGAACTGACGTTGAACCGGGCAGTCAGCTGCTGCTGCTCCAATACAGTATGAGGTGAGACGGTGAACTGACGTTAAACCGGGCAGTCAGCTGCTGCTGCTCCAATACAGTATGAGGTGAGACGGGGAACTGACCTTGGATCATAATAATTAAGTTAATAAAAATTAATTAGTGAAACTGTTAAAAAATAGTATATGGCATATTAAATATATTACTCTATTGTTATCATATAGAAACATCATGGAATATTGTACATCATATTAAATATATTACTCTATTGTTATCATATAGAAACATCATGGGATATTGTACATCATATTAGCATCAACATACATTATTGTTTCATTCAATTTCACATAATAAGGATATTTCATATTTTCAAGTTCAGAAGTCAGAACCCATCACCTGCTATGTAAAAGAGACAGAAGAATGCACAATGGTCAATGCTATCCGGGGTCCTTGGGACATCCCTACCCTAAACCCTAACCGTAACAATTTTAAATGTCAACTTCAATGGGCTAGGGACGTCCCAAGGATGTATCTCTACCTGAAAATACATGATCTAAGTGATTGATAGTTGGTATTCAGCAATCATAAAGCCTTATTTACTTTAATGAACTACTAAAATAGTGATTTTGTCAGAAAGCATAGACAGCAGCTCTACACTTTATTGACTGACTGATCCATTCATCCTTCCATCCCTCCTCAGCCTTCCTCTCCCAGTGAGAGTGGAGACCCAGTGAGAGTGGAGCTCAGTCAGAGAGCTGTTGAGGGACTGGTTATGAAGAACACTTCTACAGCCAGAGAGGTGATAGGTCACCCATGGTTTAGATGGTAAATATTTATGTCCTCTTAGTGGTTCATCACGTCAGCAAAAGGGAATATGTTCCATCATCTATGTTTATTTACATTAGTGCAAATTGTCCACTGATATGGGTGTAATTTCTCACCCCTTTTGGCTGTATGAAAGTTGATTTCCCCTCAGGCACACACATTTGTTCTTTGCTATTATGAAGGTCATTTGTGTACAATGTACTTTTCCCCAATCAGTCACCCCACCTCTTTACGTTGCTTATTTATATTTAGTGGCCTGACTGCGTCCAGACTATGTCAAAGGCCCATCTTGGTAGATCTGAACCTAATGCAGCTTAGAGTGATCGGATGACAGAAGTCACATTTAGGTGCCAGGTGTAACTGAGGCCGTAGATGCTCCATATCCATTACTTTGAGTGTTTTATATAATATGACTAAATGTGTTTCTGTGTTGCAGGGGCAGTCAAGAAATGGAACGGCAAGGCCACAGAACATGACATAAGCAGAGCTGTGGGAGACCACCTCAAGCTCTTGGTAGAGCCGGAGGTGGTGTTTACCACTCCACCACACCTTCAGCAGGCTGGAAAAGTGGGATTGATACTGTTTTTCATACTAAGATGGACCATCAGTCTGATTGGTCAGTCGTTGGGTTCATTTGTTGAAATCAAATCAAGCTTTATTTATACAGCACATTTCAGACATGGATGCAACACAATGGCTTCCACAGGAATAAAACAAAATGAAAATAAACAAAAATATTTAGTACACAACAAACAGAAGATTAACAACTGAAAGACTAATGAACATTAAGGAAATTCTATTGATTAAAATATTAATTGGATGCAATATCCAACCCAAAATATTAGCTTGTTTTTTAGGAGGGGCTCTGAAAGACACTATGGGGGTGTCCACTGGAAGTTGACTAGTAACAACATCTGGGACATAAAAGACACCCACCATGAGACCCACTAAATCTGCCCAAGAAGAGGCAAACAAAAGAAAAACACACACCAAACTTAGAGACAGGAAGCAAACCAAAAAGGTGTTGACTCTCCATCAATCAGTGCGTCCTACGTGCTAACGAGCTATACGTGCTAAAGTACAACCTCAAAACATAAATGGAAAAACCAAAGCCTGTAACACCTTCCCCCGAAAGACAACAAATATATCCTATATTTTTGTCGGACAAGTTTGCTCACCACCAACAGAAAACAACTTCCATTTCACATTATAATCAACTACAATGCTTCACCTTCACCAATATAAACATGGTGTCTACTTGCTGTCAACAATTAAAAACAAGATAAAACACCTATTCCTAAATAATATTAAACAAGCATATTATTTTTTTCTCATTTTTCTTTCTATAGAATCCTAAAACTCACTAGCTTCTATAACTCCCTGTCTTCCTAAAACTCACTACCTTCTAGAACTCTCGTCCCCTTGGAACGAGCCCAAACAAAACTCAAATCAAATAGTATTAGTCACATGCGCCGGATACAACACTGGAACTCTTACTTACGAGCCCCTAACCAACAGTGCAGTTTCAATACGGAAAAGAATAAGAGATAAAACTCCAAATAAATTGTGATCATGGTAACACACTGGCTAAACGCAAAACACAAATCTTTTTGACTGCCCACCCCAGAGATAATCAGCAACCAAGTTTTCCACGGACATGTCTGATTTCAAGAGGAAACTCCTGCGATATCCGTAGTAACTTTCCACTGCGGAGCTTCTCTCTCTTTTCAGGGTTCACTCAAAAGGCATGTTGTTGGATCGGGGCCCAGTCCCCAATGTCATGCTCTAGTACATTTGGGTTGGCACATCTGAGAATGAACCCTGATATTCTAAAAGCAGGATAACGATGTCAATATAAATGTACCCAAAAATGTCAAGTTGGTTGCATGAATAACTATCATTACTAAATGTTACATAATTGTAAATATGAAATATCAAAACCAAATGTACACCCCTTTGTTAATATGTATTGGCAATAATTAACTTAATGGTGAGGCTGGAATAGTAAAACATGTACCTTTTGTCAGGCTGAATGTTTGAAATATGAGGTGATTTGAGTCATGCTTCTTCAGTAGTGGAAAAAAGACAATTAGCACTTGATGTTGTCAAGAAATACTGGAGTGATGTCAGATTGTTAATAAAATTGATTATAGGTGAAAAAGCTGCAAGTACGTTGAAATTAAGCAGTTTTCAAGTCATTGAAAAAAATCGACCCGAAAAGACATCTTTTCAACTTTCACTTTCAACTACAACCGAACATATACTGGACAGAACATATATTGGACGTTGGGCAGTCTTCTTTTCAACGTCTTTTCAATGACATTTTGCTAAATGGGAATAGCGCAATGTCAAAACACAGGTTTAACGTGTCCAAATCAATAACCAATATGCAGAAACAGTTTGGGATATATTGAAAACCTAAACATTTTGAAGTGTTGCATTTTGATTCAAGTGGGTCACCAACGTGGTAAGTGTAACACAACTCTATTTTTGTTAGTCACTTTTTTGATAAATCTCGTAAATAGTAACTCTTTCAATTCAGAGCCTGGATTTTTCCCCTGAGGCTAAAATCAATTTAACAAACATTTAGGGTTCTACATTGTGACATCATTAAAATACTCCTTCTACAATGTTAAAACATTCTACATTGTGACATCATTAAAATACTCCTACTACAATGTTAAAACATTCTACATTGTGACATTATTTCATTGATATCATGAAACAACTCCATGTATTTTCTGATGTTTAATCAGAGATCTTTTATCAGAGTATCTCTTCCCACATTGATCACAGCTACAAGGTTTCTCTCCTGTGTGTGTTCTCTGGTGTGATATCAAGCCGTTTAGCTGAGTAAAACTCTTCCCACATTGATTACAGCTATAAGGTTTCTCTCCAGTGTGTATTCTCTGGTGTGATTTCAGGGTTTGTAGCCGAATAAAACTCTTCCCACAGTGATCACAGCCATAAGATTTATCTCCTGTGTGTATTCTCTGGTGTATAGTTAGATAGCTAGATGAGGTAAAAATCTTCCCACATTGATCACAGCTATGTTTCTCTCCTGTATGGCCCCGCTGGTGTACTATCAGGCTGCTTAGTTGAGTAAAACTCTTCCCACATTGATCACAGCTATAAGGTTTCTCTCCAGTGTGTGTTCTCTGGTGTATAGTTAGATAGCTAGATGAGGTAAAACTGCTCACACATTGATCACAGCTATAAGGTTTCTCTCCTGTGTGTCCCCGCCGGTGTACTATCAGGCTGCTTAGCTGAGTAAAACTCTTCCCACATTGATCACAGCCATAAGATTTCTCTCCTGTGTGTGTTCTCTGGTGTATAGTTAGATAGCTAGATGTAGTAAAACTCTTCCCACATTGATTACAGCTATAAGGTTTCTCTCCTGTGTGTCCCCGCCGGTGTACTATCAGGCTGCTTAGCTGAGTAAAACTCCTCCCACATTGATAACAGCCAAAAGGTTTCTCTCCAGTGTGTGTTCTATGGTGTGATTTCAGGGAGCTTGACTGAGTAAAACTCTTCCAACATTGATCACAGCTATAAGGCTTCTCTCCTGTGTGTACTCGCTGGTGTATTTTAAGTTCTGATGAAGATTTGCAACGTTTCCCACAGTCAGTGCAGCAGTGAGTTCTCTTCCCTGTGGGTCTCTGCAGGTGTTTCTTGAGGAGTTCTGATGTGGAGAGACACTTCTCTGCCTCGTCAGCATCATGATGTTGTTGAGACTCCCCAGAGGATCCACGATAGTCCCGTCTCTCTCCTGTGTGAATGACAACGTCAGACAGAAGGTTAAAGGCCCACAACAGCAGAAATCCACTGTTAATTTGAGGTAAAAGGTGATGCCCAGAGCATACCCATGAAGTTGTACAACAATTGACGGCTGTTAAATTATATGACAATTGTCTTGTTTTCTCGTTTTCACAGTAGTAACATCGATGATTGTAGGCTAGAAATAAGTTATTAAAGTTGTTGAAATCCTAAGCAGTGTGCCAGACGACTTTTGGTCTCCAATATAGGCCCCTTTCTGTGTTTTTTGCGGCAGGAGGGCGATGCGCACACAATTTGGTTGCAGAAACTCCTCCCTGCTAATGCAGAAACCACTAGTTATGGATGTAGTATATCTGCTAATGAGGAAACCACTAGTTATGGATGTAGTATATCTGGTAATGAGGAAACCACTAGTTATGGATGTAGTATATCTGCTAATGCAGAAACCGCTAGTTATGGATGTAGTATATCTGGCAATGAGGAAACCACTAGTTATGGATGTAGTATATCTGGTAAATGAGGAAACCACTAGTTATGGATGTAGTATATCTGGTAATGAGGAAACCACTAGTTATGGATGTAGTATATCTGGTAATGAGGAAACCACTAGTTATGGATGTAGTATATCTGGTAATGAGGAAACCACTAGTTATGGATGTAGTATATCTGGTAATGAGGAAACCACTAGTTATGGATGTAGTATATCTGCATAGAGCAAAAATGGTGAGCCAAGATTTTAGTTTTTCCACAATGTATTCTGAATATTACAGCGCAAGATCAGGAGTGCTACTCAAGGAAACTCACATTAAGCTCTGTGTCTATTCACTAATTCACCACCGTGGGGGAAAACTCAGGGGAGTTCTCATAGGCTGACAGCAAATATAGCCTCCATTTACAGGTTGAATATGAGTGCATTTCACACTACTTTGGATTATAACTGTAAGGCTCGTTTGAATGTCCTGATTGATATAATGTTTGTGTTATTGTCTAAAATGTACTACTTTATATTTAAAAACGACTTCAACCAGTAAAATGCTCTTTGGCTCCATCAGCCTGACAATGAGGGTTTGTACACTAAGTGTTGAACAAATTGGCCCATAACTTCACCTAACAACAACATAGACCTACTATAGGACCAATAACTTCACCTAACAATAACATAGACCTACTGTAGGACCCATAACTATAACATAGACCTACTGTAGGACCCATAACTTTAACTAACAATAACATAGACCTACTGTAGGACCCATAACTTCACCTAACAATAACATAGACCTACTGTAGGACCCATAACTATAACATAGACCTACTGTAGGACCCATAACTTCACCTAACAACAACATAGACCTACTGTAGAACCCATAACTTCACCTAACAACAACCTAAACCTACTGTAGGACCCATAACTATAACATAGACCTACTGTAGGACCCATAACTTCACCTAACAACAACATAGACCTAGGACTATAAATAATTTAATATTTCAGGTGAAACATGGAAACTAAAATGTCTTTGTCATGACATTTCATAAGCTGATCACCAGATAATTTTGTGAATAATCCCACTAGGCTACTCTGTAATGTGTTGTCATTCTAAATGTCCCGAATAAAGGAAAATAGCTCTGTGTGTGGTACAATAGCCTATTATGAGCAAAGTATCTCCGTGTCCAAACAGACTAATGGGACCCTACTGGAAATCAAGCAGACAATAACATTATAAACATCAATTTGTTAGGGATGTTGGATCCAACGTGGAGCACGGCATAACTGTCTTTACCAGAGTAATGAACGAAGAAGAACTTTGCTTGTTGTTGCATGTCGTGATGTTTGTAATTTGACTGACAAAATTGTCCGACAGCAAGATCCAGTATTTATGTTGAAGTTTATCATAAGCTGACTATAACTACTGTTCCCTGAAGGAGGGAAACTAGGTTTTCATAATGCTGACCCATACAGATACTAAATGAAACGGCCTATGGCAGACCACCCAGACCTGACCCCGCAAGATACGCCAGTTTTGTCAATTCATTAAATTGTCTTTCATTTGAAACACTCCTGTCAATGTTGAGTAAGGACGCACACCTGAATGCGCATATATAAGTAGGATTAGTCTACCTGCCTATAAATGTGCCCATTTGGGGATGTCTGATAGTACTTCTCATTGTCTTAACGCTGCACCACTAATGAGTTGTGGAGCTTCTCAAAGTAATTTTTTCTTCACCTCAAACAGCAAGTAAACAAAGTCTAATCAAAATCAATTGAGAATGACAATAGTTCCTCAAAGTATTTTCGTAAAATATTTCCAGCTCTCGCCCTTTCACCATTCGGCACTTGAGTGGTTACATTTCTCCAACCCCCATCCCTCAGCTGTTTACCAAACCAAGTCTCTGGGCAGCCATTTTATTGATTTTTAAATCCTAGGTTGTCCCTTTAAAAAAGGTCACAATCAATCAACCAATCTGCAGTCAAACAATAACAAATATGTCATTCCACCACTGTTTTGGTAATAAGATGATGATGGGGTTGGAGAAATGTAACTACTCTCAAATTCATAGACAGACCTATGGATGCAAGGACTGACCATCCATGATATCAACATTATAGTTTTAACCACGTTGAGGCTATACAGTGCTTGGTTTACATTGTTTCTAAACATTGGAGTAAAAAAAGCTTATTTGGGGTTCTGATGGGGTAAACAGTTTAACTAAGCTCATGAGGCATGTGTTATATTCTTCAAGAATCAATGGCTATAAATAAATAATTTAAGAGTCAAAATATGGATGTAGCAATTGTTGATTTCCCCTTTAACACCAAACATCAGTTCAATTGCAGAGTTTGTGCCTCTGTTTTTAAGATAGTACTTACCAGTGGTAATCACGGCCCGGTTTCTCGAAACCATCTTATGGCTAAGTTCATCGTTAGAACCACTGCATGCCTTAAATTGCGTTTGGGAAATCGGGCCCAGATATCCAGTTTCCTCCTCTTCTTCCTCTTCCGATGTGACTGTAATCTCCCCCCCTTCCTCTTTCACCTCAAAAACTGAATCCTCCTCATCTTTAACTGTAACATCCTCCTCCTCTTTCACTCTGAACGCCTCTTCTTTCACTGTAACGTCTTTCTCTTCTTCTTTCCCTGTAACAGCCTCACCCTCTATTTGTTTTTGTATTGTAACATCCTTCTCTTCCTCCTCCTCTTTGACGAGAGCTTCTTTCTCCGTCCAGCAGACCCCCTCTTCTATAGCAGGAGGAGAGTAGTTTAGTGAACTCATGGTCGGAGATGCTAGCTAGCTAGGCTAATGCTAACTTAACCAGCCCGCCAGCTGAATAATAACAACAACACCGTAAATATGAAATGAAATAGGATAACTAACTAGACGACAGAAGAGGGTTTAAAACACAGTGGCTAATAAAAACGAAAGCGTCTAAAGAGCTTTAATGGTTCAGCTATTTTGTCTAGCAAGCTACCGAGGTGGCTGACTAACTGTTGCTGCTGCTGAAAGAAGCGTTCCGTCCACTAGATTATACGTCACACTAACAGCATTGCCTTAAAATCGCACACTGCCATCTGCTGACTGGAGTGGGTAACGCAGTTGTCTGAACCTCTGACTGCGATGGAGATGTGCGACTTTAAGACAATGACGCTAGTGTGACGTAAAATATACACTGCTCAAAAAAATAAAGGGAACACTTAAACAACACAATGTAACTCCAAGTCAATCACACGTCTGTGAAATCAAACTGTCCACTTAGGAAGCAACACTGATTGACAATAAATTTCACATGCTGTTGTGCAAATGGAATAGACAACAGGTGGAAATTATAGGCAATTAGCAAGACACCCCCAATAAAGGAGTGGTTCTGCAGGTGGTGACCACAGACCACTTCTCAGTTCCTATGCTTCCTGGCTGATGTGTTGGTCACTTTTGAATGCTGGCGGTGCTTTCACTCTAGTGGTAGCATGAGACGGAGTCTACAACCCACACAAGTGGCTCAGGTAGTGCAGCTCATCCAGGATGGCACATCAATGCGAGCTGTGGCAAGAAGGTTTGCTGTGTCTGTCAGCGTAGTGTACAGAGCATGGAGGCGCTACCAGGAGACAGGCCAGTACATCAGGAGACGTGGAGGAGGCCGTAGGAGGGCAACAACCCAGCAGCAGGACCGCTACCTCCGCCTTTGTGCAAGGAGGAGCACTGCCAGAGCCCTGCAAAATGACCTCCAGCAGGCCACAAATTTGCATAAATAAAACAATGATAACTAACCAACAGTATACAAGGCATATTGACATTAGAGAGACATAAAGCGAGGCATAAAGCAATCACAGGTGTTGATTGGGAGAGCTAGCTAAGACAACAACAACAGCTAAGACAACAACAACATGTAAAATGGCAATGAATGGGCAGAGAGGGTAAGTTAACTACACACTGGGCCTGAGTTCGAGGCTGGGGCCGACAGATAAACAAAATAGAGAACCATGACTAATGAACAGTCCAGCAGTCATCAGCTATGTAGCCAAGTGATCATAAGGTCCAGTGAACAGCAATATATGAACCAGGGAAGCCGTTAGGTAGTCGTTACTATGCTAGCCGGGAGCCGCGCCTGGCTCGAGGCTAACTGGTGCTAGCTTCGGGACAAAGGTGTCACCGACGTCTGGCAAAGGCCGGTTAAAGGCCGGCACATCTGACGGAATTGAGTCGGCAGACCAGTCATGATGCATCACGACTGTGTCGACAAAGGGTCCAGGCCATCTGTGTCGACAAAGGGTCCAGGCCAATTGCCAAAGAGGTATTGTAGCTGGAGTTATTTGTTTGCTAGCCGGGAGATGCACCTGGCTCGAGGCTAACTGGGGCTAGCTTCGGGACAAGGGCGTAAGCCACAATAGCCAATCCGGTGCAAAGGTCCAGAGCTTACGGCAGGAATCCGGTGATGTAGTGGCTTCTAGTTGTCTTAGTGAAGAGTCTGGGAGGCATCAGCTGTGTAGCCGAGTGGTCACAGGGTCCACTAAGCAGGCCTGGAGATGGGCCTGGCTCAAGGCTAGCTTCGAGGCTGGGCCACTCGGTAGCAGCTAGCCAGCTGCGATTATCTGGTGTAATGGTCCAGAGCTTACGGCAGGAATACGGTGATGTAGTGGAGAAAAACAGTCCGATATGCTCAGGGTGGATATCGCGCAGTGCAGACTGGCAGGTATTATCCAGGCTAAAAGCGGCTGGTGTCTGAGCTAAAAAAAATGGAAAGGCCGCTAGCAGTGGATGGAGGTTCTAGCTATAAGGTCTAAAAAAATAGCAGATCCGTATCACATTGGGTGAGGCGGGTTGCCGGAAGATATATGTAATTAAAAAATGGAAAAAGAGATTGAAATATATTGCAATATATACAAAAAAAGATAACATTCATTTACAACAACAAACACGTCTTAATGCTACATGCCTTCTTGGATTACAAGATGACTCAGTTAAAAACCACTGGATTTAGCAAACTCTGAAATGATTTAGTATTTCTGTGCCCATGAAAACTGTTTCCCCAGCGTAACATAAGGAGCCACTAAATGATAAGTAGGTCGAGTGCATTTCAGAATACAAAAAAATTGTCCGACAGCAATATCCCGTATTTAAGTTGAAGTTCATCATATGACAAGCGTAATGTTATGACCATAACTACTGTTTCCTGAAGCGGGGAAACTAGGTACAACATACTATTAAATCCACACGCTATGACTATAGCTACTGTTCCCTGAAGGAGGGAAACTAGGTACATACGATCAAATCCACGCCTCGCTGGAAGCCCCACCACCCACAGGTGATGAGAGGCTTGGATTTATTCCGCTCTTTAATACCGCTCTTCACCGACACAGGAAAGGGCGGGGACAAACAGGTGTTGTACCTCATTTCCCTCCTTCAGGGAAGTGCAATTATAATCAAAGTTACACTCCCTT
The DNA here is from genome assembly GCF_016432855.1 of Salvelinus namaycush. NCBI lineage: Eukaryota > Metazoa > Chordata > Actinopteri > Salmoniformes > Salmonidae > Salvelinus > Salvelinus namaycush. The sequence continues at coordinate 86,210 of NW_024061518.1, forward strand.
TCAGTCATTCAACTTCGGTACAACATACTATGGGGAAATACAATCATTCCCGATGCCGACCCCTACGGATACTAAATGAAACAGTCCATGGCAGACCACCCAGACTTGACCCTACAAGATGCGTCAGTTTTGTCAATTTATTCATTGTCTTTTGTTTGAAACACTCCTGTCAATGTTGAGTAAGGACGCACACCTGATTACGCATATAGAAGTAGGACTAGTCTACCTGGCCTGCACACAAATGTAGGCCTATAAATGTGCCCATTTGGGGATGTCTGATAGTATTTCTCATTGTCTTAACGCTGCACCACTAATGAGTTGTGGAGCTTCTCAAAGTAACTTTTTCTTAACCTCCAAACAGCAAGTAAAAATCACAATCAAATGCACAAAAATCTAAATCAATTGCGAATGACAATAGTTCCTCGAAGTATTTTCGTAAAATATTTCCAGCTCTCACCCTTTCGATAACTACTCAGCATTAAAGGGAAAAACGCAATGCTCTGATCCAGTGGAAATGTCATAAAATACCTGATTACTTCTTATCCTTTGCACAAATAGCCTACAGCTGTGTCTGTCCAGAACTCACTGGAGCAGGAAACTGAGGGCCTAGAATATTTTATACAATGTTGCAAGCTTGCTATCCGAGTTTCCTGACCCAGTTGATAGTTGAAACAATGTTTCAAGTTTGTTGTAGACAGGCCATGTGCAGCCAATGTGATTTGCAGGATATTTATTTAAAAAAAAAATTGTAGGATATTTTCTACCTGCAGAATGCAATGTTTTTATTTGTTGGCTTTATGTAGGCTATTTTTTTTACATAGTTGGCAAAGGCAATAAAAGTTACTCTTAGATTTGTATCATTTTCATTTAGATTTAGATAGAATGTAGATTAATCACAGACAATAATTTTGAGATACTATTATAAATTAAATGAAACTGTTCCACGAAAATGTGCATATGAAAATCATAACTGGCACACAGATTGGTAGAAATGGTCAAATAAATTGGCACTCCAACTGGAAAAGGTTGCCGACTGCTGGTGTAGTCTACTACTACAGAACGGCAGAATTTATGAAGTCCAGCAGCAGAGGGGGGAGGGGGGCTCCCTCTGGTCGGGTTATGTTGACGACCGGCACCCTCTGGTCAGGTTATGTTGACGACCGGCACCCTCTGGTCAGGTTATGTTGACGACCGGCACCCTCTGGTCAGGTTATGTTGACGACCGGCACCCTCTGGTCAGGTTATGTTGACGACCGGCACCCTCTGGTCAGGTTATGTTGACGACCGGCACCCTCTGGTCAGGTTATGTTGACGACCGGCTCCCTCTGGTCAGGTTATGTTGACGACCGGCTCCCTCTGGTCAGGTTATGTTGACGACCGGCTCCCTCTGGTCAGGTTATGTTGACGACCGGCTCCCTCTGGTCAGGTTATGTTGACGACCGGCTCCCTCTGGTCAGGTTATGTTGACGACCGGCTCCCTCTGGTCAGGTTATGTTGACGACCGGCTCCCTCTGGTCAGGTTATGTTGACGACCGGCTCCCTCTGGTCAGGTTATGTTGACGACCGGCTCCCTCTGGTCAGGTTATGTTGACGACCGGCTCCCTCTGGTCAGGTTATGTTGACGACCGGCACCCTCTGGTCAGGTTATGTTGACGACCGGCTCCCTCTGGTCAGGTTGTGTTGACGACCGGCTCCCTCTGGTCGGGTTGTGTTGACGACCGGCTCCCTCTGGTCGGGTTGTGTTGACGACCGGCTCCCTCTGGTCGGGTTATGTTGACGACCGGCACCCTCTGGTCAGGTTATGTTGACGACCGGCTCCCTCTGGTCAGGTTATGTTGACGACCGGCTCCCTCTGGTCAGGTAATGTTGACAACCGGCTCCCTCTAGTCATTTGTGTGTCTTATTTATTTAATCAAACAGTGTGCTTAAAGCATCAGACAAGTTCAGTACATATAGATTTTATAAAAACACATGGGGTGCTTGGTAGAAAGAACAGATGACTCTTGGTTGACCAAGATGTATTTTAGTTGAGGACAGCACTAGAACATGATTTTGGGGCTCCCGAGTGGCGCAGCGGACACTGCATCTCAGTGCTTGAGGCGTCACTACAGACATCCTGGTTCAAATCCGGGCTGTATCACAACCGGCCGTGATTGGGAGTCCCATAGGGCGGCGCAAAATTGGCACAGCGTCCAGGGTAGGCAGTCATTGTAAATAAGAATTTGTTCTTAACTGACTTGCCTAGTTAAATAAAGGTTCCATTTAAATCAAATAATATAATAGTGTTTCATGGCAAACCATTTTCTATAAATCCGTCAAGGCACCAACTTTGAGAAGGGTTTAAAACAAAGGTTTCAAACCAATTCATGAATGTAATTGAATCTAGGTATGTCTTGCCTTTAATGTAAGGGCATGAAAAGAAATTGGCTGAATATTATACAATGACTTATCAACAGCTCTAATAATTTGCCTCCACAGGAAATCTTCACTGGCAATTCTAGAATATACTATATAGCCTAGAAACCTGGCTAAACTATCATTATGACATAATGGATGCATTCTAGAATATACTATATATCCTAGAAACCTGGTTAAACTATCATTATGACATCATGCATGGCCAGTCCTTGTATTCATAGTGTAGTGAATTCAGGGGGTAGCCCTGAGCTGAACTCAAACCTGTGTCCAGCGACTGTCAAGCCAACACCTTATAACTGTTACGCCAAGATGTCTGAACTTCTTGACGAGGTCGCTAGGTGTTGGGTTACAGTTTCTACAATAGCGTTCTCTATGAATTTGAGAGTGGTTACACTTCTCCTTCCCCCATCCCTCAGCTGTTTACCAAACCAAGTCTCTGGGCAGCCATTTTGTTGCTGTTTTAAAAAACCACACAACCCAGCAATCTGCAGTTCAAACAATAACAAATCTGTCCTTCCTCCACTGTTATGGTAATAAGATGATTATGGGGTTGGAGAAATGTAACTACAGACAGACAGACCTATGAATGCAAGGACTGACCATCCATGATATCAACATTATAGCTTTAACCATGTTGAGGCTTTAACACCAAACATCAGTTCTACAACTGCAGAGTTTGTGCCTCTGTATTTAAGACAGTACTTACTAGTGTTAATCAGGGAACGGTTTCTCAAAACCATCTTATGGCTAAGTTCATCGTTAGAACCATTGGATGCCTTAAGATGCATTTGGGAAACCGGGCCCAGAAATCCAGTTTCCTTCTCTTCTTCCTCCTCCTTTTTCGATGTAACAGTCATCTCCCCCTCCCCCTCTTTCACTCTGAAAGCGTCTTCCTCTTCTTTCACAGTAACGGCCTCATCCTCTACTTCTTGTTTTACTGTGATACTCTCATCTTCTTTAGCTGTAGAAGAGTAGCTTGGTGAACTCATGGTCGGAGATGTTAGCTAGCTAGGCTAATGCTAACTTAACCAGCCCGCTAGCTGAATAATAACAACAACACCGTAAATATGAAATTCAATCGGATAACTAACTAGACGACAGAAGTGGTTTTAAAACACAGTGGCTAATAAAAAAACGAAAGCGTCTAAATAGCTTTATTGGTTCAGCTATTATGTCTAGCAAGCTACCGAGGTGGCGGAATAACTGTTGCTGCTGTTGAAAGACAGCATTGCCTTAAAGTCGCAGACCGCCATCTGCTGACTGGAGTGGGTAACGCAGTTGAGTAAAATGTATATTTTATTTTCAGACAAAAAGTTAAAGGGTAGGAATCAGGTACGTCACTAGAACTAAAATATTAATTAGCCCCCCCTAAATAAATCAATATCAGTCAATATATTTTTTCTGTGATTTATTTTTTTTGTCAACCGTTCCATCGCATCTTAAACTTCTTACCGGGCCGGCACTAGGACCGGGGGAGGCTGCTGCTCCACTAGTGACTGTTAGACTTTCTTCAGCAAAGATATACTAGGGGAGAGGGGGACCCCTACACAGAACTGAACTGAATCAAAGATGGCGAACAGAAATACTAGAAGAGAGGGGTACCCCTACACAGAACTGAACTGAATCAAAGATGGCGGACAGAAATACTAGGATGGAAGCAAATGTAAGGGATTATAACGTCATAACTAATCATGCAAAAAACATGTACAGTTGGTTGACAGGAATGTTAGTTAATGTAGAGACAAAAGATTCTGCATTTTTTTAAATCATAGTTCATTTACGAAAATCGTGATTTAGCCAGCTAGCTGACTAGTTAACATTAGCCAGCTAGCTGGCTAGCTTTATGGGTGTTGTGACATGAGTATGAAATTGTAATTCTGGTTGTTTTAGGGACTCCTGAAACAACCAGCAAACCAGGCTGTCGTTTTGGGCAACAGTGGATGTATAGAATCTAGCTAGCTGAAGAATTTACTGCAAATTGAATGTACAATTTTGTAAGCTTGCCTTGCTGATATTTGCCATGCAGATAGATGAAAGCACGTAGCTAGCTATGTTCTTGCTTATTGTGCAGTGGATGATTAAAATCCCTGTATGCCCATGGATGTGTAGCTAGCTATCTAGTCGATCTGTGTATGGACCCAAACGTTTGGTATACATATTAGTTCAGAACCTAGCTATGAACCTCAGCTATCATAGCCAGTTGTATCAACTTCAACACAGCCTGAATGACATTAATGAAGCCTATGGATTGAGTAGAATATAATATCATGTTGTGCCAAGGATGCAAGTCGTATATACATGTAGTTTTTACCATGCATGAAATCCCCACATTGTAGGCTGTACATATAATATATTCACTGATCATGTACTCTACCTTGGCAAATAAAGGTGCAGTTTAGGTATGAATGTGTTTGAGATAATTTTTCAGTCATATCAAATTCCAGTCTTTGAATGATGCTGTGTCTGTATGTATTACAATTATACACTTCAACAGTGTTTACCAATCTTGGGACATTAATGGTTACACATTGTAACTAATAGACTAGAAACAGGATTTAACTAGTTAATTCATATAAACAGAAATATAATGTTAAAAACAGAACACTACACTTCCTATGCATCATGTAAATACTCTAACACCGGTTCATCTCAACATCTAATGCCCTTCATCTGCATTGATCTGATAAACACAGGATAGGTGCAGTATTTCATCACATTACACTTCATTTCAACCAGTAGAGAATGTGAAACGCTTTATTGAAAAGCTCATTATCCAAGTGTTATAAATACAAGTTCAATCTGTACTTCAATGCACATCTGTTGTGCATTATAAAAACAGAGGAGGTGGTGAGAGAGGTGTAACAGACAAAGGGAAAGAGGTAAGCACATAGGAGCAGGGAAGGCAGCACATGATTAATGAATCACAGTGCTACCTAAATATTCTCTTAGTTCATCACAATTACATAATAGTGTCTTTAGTCGGCCCAAAGGTTATCTTAAAAGCAGGTGAGGTGGCGATGATGGGACTGGGGGTTGGCATCCTCTCACATCAAAACATACCTACAGACAGATGGAGAGAGAGAGCATGTTTAAGCCTTGTTTTTATTTTTTATTCTAACATTGTTAGTCACCAATCAGGAGGTGAAATGCAAAACTGACCTTGGATCATTACCTCGGACTACTACATCTCTGTTTATATTTCAATGTAAAGCATCTCTTTAATAATACTTCCTGTATAATATAAACTGCCCTGGGATCATTAACTCTGGGACTACTGCATCTATCTGTATTTCAATGTAAAGCATCTCTTTAATAATACTTCCTGTATAATATCAACTGACCTGGGATCATTAACTCTGGGACTACTGCATCTCTGTCTGTATTTCAATGTAAAGCGTCTCTTTAATAATACTTCCTGTTGTCCTGACCAAGTGACCTCTCACCTCTGATCATGCTGTGCCCTCTATGTAGCCAGTTCAGATGCAGGAGGGGTTCACCGACACAGCTGATATAACCTAGAAGATTTAGGGAGAAGGGGAGAGAGGGATGAAGTGAAGGAGAGAGACTGTTATTGAGAAAATAAGGTAGTTAAAGCGACAGTGTTCAACAGGAATCTGTGTGTGGCCTCACCTGGTGTCCACACCACACTAAGTGGCTGCAGAGTACTTTATGCTGAAAAACATGAACGGACAAACAATATAGCGTAGTTATAGAAATAATGAAGTGTCTTACTATTCTCCATGGTTGGCCCTCTTGCCTATTCTTTGATGGTGGAAGGAGCCACAGTTTTACACCTGAACCTGCTTACTGCACAACACAATCCATCAATCAGATTGATACATGAGTGTGTAGGTGTGGGTTATAGGGTGTCCAATTGTTCTACATTTTTTCACTATGGTTGATTTAAAATAGCCTGTTTTGTTTTTGCACAGACATCACACCCTTACCTAAACAGCACCCTCACCTGAGAAGTAGAAATCAAAGGGAAACTGTGAAATTGGGTCGGCGCCCCCCCTTGGTTTGTGCTGTGGTGGAGATCTTTGTGGGCTATACTCGGCCTTGTCTCAGGATTGTAAGTTGGTGGTTGAAGATATCCCTCTAGTGGTGCGGGGGCTGTGCTTTGGCAAAGTGGGTGGGGTTATATCCTTCCTGTTTGGCCCTGTCCGGGGGTATCATCGGATGGGGCCACAGTGTCTCCTGACCCCTCCTGTCTCAGCCTCCAGTATTTATGCTGCAGTAGTTTGTGTCGGGGGGCTAGGGTCAGTTGGTTATATCTGGAGTACTTCTCCTGTCTTATCCAGTGTCCTGTGTGAATTTAAGTATGCTCTCTCTAATTCTCTCCTTCTCTCTTTCTTTCTCTCTCTCGGAGAACCTGAGCCCTAGGACCATACGTCAGGACTACCGGGCATGATGACTCCTTGCTGTCCCCAGTCCACCTGGCCTTGCTGCTGTTCCAGTTTCAACTGTTCTGCCTGCGGTTATGGAACCCCTACCTGTCCCAGACCTGCTGCTTTCAACTCTTAATGATCGGCTATGAAAAGCCAACTGACATTTATTCCTGATTATTATTTGACCATGCTTGTCATTTATGAACATTTTGAAAATCTTGGCTCTCTCTAATTCTCTCCTTCTCTCTTTCTTTCTCTCTCTCGGAGGACCTGAGCCCTAGGACCATACGTCAGGACTACCGGGCATGATGACTCCTTGCTGTCCCCAGTCCACCTGGCCTTGCTGCTATTCCAGTTTCAACTGTTCTGCCTGTGGTTATGGAACCCCTACCTGTCCCAAACCTGCTGTTTTCAACTCTTAATGATCGGCTATGAAAAGCAAACTGACATTTATTCCTGATTATTATTTGACCATGCTTGTCATTTATGAACATTTTGAAAATCTTGGCTCTCTCTAATTCTCTCCTTCTCTCTTTCTTTCTCTCTCTCGGAGGACCTGAGCCCTAGGACCATACGTCAGGACTACCGGGCATGATGACTCCTTGCTGTCCCCAGTCCACCTGGCCTTGCTGCTATTCCAGTTTCAACTGTTCTGCCTGCGGTTATGGAACCCCTACCTGTCCCAGACCTGCTGTTTTTAACTCTTAATGATCGGCTATGAAAAGCCAACTGACATTTATTCCTGATTATTATTTGACCATGCTTGTCACTTATGAACATTTTGAACATCTTGGCCATGTTCTGTTATAATCTCCACCCGGCACAGCCAGAAGAGGACTGGCCACCCCTCATAGCCTGGTTCCTCTCTAGGTTTCTTCCTAGGTTTTGGCCTTTCTAGGGAGTTTTTCCTAGCCACCGTGCTTCTACACCTGCATTGCTTGTTGTTTGGGGTTTTAGGCTGGGTTTCTGTACAGCACTTCGAGATATTAGCTGATGTACGAAGGGCTATATAAAATAAACTTGATTTGATTTGAAATCAAAGGGAAACAATTCACAGAGAAACTGTGAATTGAATAACTGCAGTTGACATAGCTAAGTAAATGGAAGAATACTCTTATTGCAATGTGAATGGCTCTTATTAAAAGAGCCTTTGGTTGTGCATAGTGTAGTCTATGGTGTTGCCAGGGAACAGCACCCTCTTTGAAGAAGTAGGAGGTGAAGATCTCCTGCACACGGATTGCCTCTCTTGCTGCGTTGTTGGACCCCATCCTTGAAACATCCTGCAGAGCAGCAGACTCCTCCTCTGGCACACGACGGCGAGCTGCAGATCCCCTCCTGGTCCTCGAGTCCATCCTCATGAAGTTACGCAGGACACAGGTAGCCTTCACACACCTGAATTCCTCCAGGAGGCAGTCCCAGATGACCCTGGTCACCCAACCTTGCAGTGCCCTACACGGTAACTGTAGGCAATCGTTTTTAAGGAATCTCCAGTTACAAGGTATCTGTAGGAATATGGAAGACAATGTAATTATTAGACTTTTACATCACCAGGTCATTGTGGATTACTAAAGTATAATATCCCTGATAACAAATCATGATAACATTGGATTGATAGATGCATGGGCACACATATGTGCATGTGACAATAACAGGATCATATCAAGGATGACATCACAAATGAATACATAAATACCACTTCAAGCTTGATGATGAGTTGATCATTTGAATCAGCTGTTCAGTGCTGAGGCAAAAACAACAATGTGCACCTCTGAGTCCCCAGGACTGAGAACCACTGCTCTTCATTGGGACCTCTTCATATGTAGACTGGCTTTCATAGCGCTCTTTATCGGAGGACAGAAAACCTCACAAGAAACAGACTTCATTATAGTCAAATTACACCACACTGAATATTATGTTACTATTATCTCCGTCCTCACTTCTAGGGACTGGAACTACACAAAAGTACCTGCCCTATCCAGAATAGCCTCCTCTCTCACTGACAGTTGGGGCTGCTATCCTTTCACCCTCCTCCATGGCTGTTAGCTAGCTACCTACAAATTCATTTGGAGTTTTTTACAGTGATAAATACATCAAGATAGCTAGCTAATATGAAGTTAGGTAGCTGGTGATATTTAATTCACTTAGCTAGCTATCTATACAGAATGTGAAGTTGGCTACATAGCTAGCTAGCCAACTAGCTAGCTCATTTAGCAGCTCATTTGAGTTAGCCTGCACTGTAGCTAGTTAGCTAATAATACATTGTTTAAAAAAAAAAAAAAAAACATTTTCAAAGTCTATTTACTTACTTACTTGAATAGGTTCTCCCAGCCATGTGGACAATTGGAAACAGGGCAGCAAAGTTTGTCACCAGAGCGTTTTCGAGGATATTACTATTGAACTATGTACCCATTTAATAACCAGACCTTCATACAAATTTGCTCTGCTCAATTCTTGACTGAGTCACAATGGGCGGCCTAAGCGGCATCTAGTCCACCTGCTGACGACGCAGTTGAGTAAAATGTATATTTTATTTTCAGACAACAAGTTAAAGTGTAGGAAGCATGAGTTTTTACTCACCAGTGTAACAACACAGTGTGGTTAAAGACTTAGTAACTTAGTTGTAGCCACGATTTGGTTACCTATAAGTACAAACATTTCTGTTTCTGTTATAAATGTAATTTTGTAAATTTACATTTTTTATGTTTTCTTTACTCAAGTATGACAATTGGGTACTTTTTCCAAGATACAATCTTCGGCAAAATCATTCGCAAGGAGATTCCTGCAAAAATATTATTTGAAGATGACGATTTATATAACGATTCCTTGCGTCAAGCAGCCATTCCTCTGGGTAACCCTGCTGTGTGAAACACTCATCCAGCCATTCCTCTGGGTAACCCCGCTGTCTGAAACTCTCATCCAGCCATTCCTCTGGGTAACCCTGCTGTCTGAAACTCTCATCCAGCCATTCCTCTGGGTAACCCCGCTGTCTGAAACTCTCATCCAGCCATTCCTCTGGGTAACCCCGCTGTCTGAAACACTCATCCAGCCATTCCTCTGGGTAACCCTGCTGTGTGAAACACTCATCCAGCCATTCCTCTGGGTAACCCTGCTGTCTGAAACTCTCATCCAGCCATTCCTCTGGGTAACCCTGCTGTCTGAAACTCTCATCCAGCCATTCCTCTGGGTAACCCCGCTGTCTGAAACACTCATCCAGCCATTCCTCTGGGTAAACCCGCTGTCTGAAACTCTCATCCAGCCATTCCTCTGGGTAACCCCGTTGTCTGAAAAACTCATCCAGCCATTCCTCTGGATAACCCCGCTGTCTGAAACACTCATCCAGCCATTCCTCTGGGTAAACCCGCTGTCTGAAACCCTCATCCAGCCATTCCTCTGGGTAACCCCGCTGTCTGAAACACTCATCCAGCCATTCCTCTGGGTAACCCCGCTGTCTGAAACTCTCATCCAGCCATTCCTCTGGGTAACCCCGCTGTCTGAAACACTCATCCAGCCATTCCTCTGGGTAACCCCGCTGTCTGAAACGCTCATCCAGCCGTTCCTCTGGGTAACCCCGCTGTCTGAAACACTCATCCAGCCATTCCTCTGGGTAACCCCGCTGCCTGAAACACTCATCCAGCCATTCCTCTGGGTAACCCCGCTGTCTGAAACACTCATCCAGCCATTCCTCTGGGTAACCCCACTGTCTGAAACGCTCATCCAGACAGTCGGCTTGTTTGTCATAGTCACTCTGTGTACTACAAATCCTGTGTATGCAACTTTATTGGCTGATGGGGAGGCTCTTTTTTAGGGGTGTAGGGTGGAAGCTGTCTCCGTGTAACAGGGAATTCATGTCCGTCGGCTTCCTGTATAGGTCTGTGCTAAAGCCACTCTTCTCCCTCTAAATCAAAATGTCCAGATAACTTGTTTCATGTGCATCAAAGGTGAGGGTGAATTTCAGATGTTCACTGCTTGTATTGATGAAGGAGTGGAATCGATGAAGTTCCTCTGCTGTGCCCTGGAATAGAAGGAACACGTCATCAATGAAGCCTTTTTCAGAGCCTGATGAGGTGCTAGAATGGGTTGTTAGGGCTGACAATCACGTTCTTCTCTAACAACCCCACATACAGATTGGCATAATTAGATGCTATTTTTTAAACTACAATGACCATAACGCACTGCGTGTCTACTTGTCTTGTCTGTTTATTTTACACCTGCTATGTAAGAGACAGAAGAATGCACGATGGTCAATGCTATCTGGGATCCTTGGGACATCCCTACCCTAAACCCTAACCCCTACCGTAACCATTTTAAATGTCAACTTCAATGGGCTAGGGACGTCCCAAGGATGTATCTCTACCTGAAAATACATGATCTAAGTGATTGATCGTTGGTATTCAGCAGTCATAAAGCCTTATTTACTTTAATGAACTACTTAAATAGTGATTTTGTCAGACAGCATAGACAGCAGCTCTACACTTTATTGACTGACTGATCCATTCATCCTTCCATCCCTCCTCAGCCTTCCTCTCCTCTGAAGACCCAGTGAGGGTGGAGCTCAGTCAGAGAGCTGTTGAGGGACTGGTTAGGAAGAACACTTCTACAGCCAGAGAGGTGAGAGGTCACACATGGTTTAGATGGTAAATATTTATGTCCCCTTAGCGTTTCATCACGTCAGCAAAAGGGAATATGTTCCATCATCTATGTTAATTTACATTAGTGCAAATTGTCCACTGATATTGGTGTAATTTCTCACCCCTTTTGGCTGTATAAAAGTTAATTTCCCCTCAGGCACACACATTTGTTCTTTGTTATTACCCGGCCACTGCCTGTTCAGCCCGCTATCATCCAGAAGTCGAGGTCAGGACAGGTGCATCAAAGCTGAGACCAAGAGACAGAATCTGTTTTTCAATCTCAAGGCCATCAGACTGTTAAATAGCCATCACTAACACAGAGAGGCTGCTGCCTACATACACAGACTTGAAATCATTGGCCACTTTAAGGAATGGAACACTAGTCACTTTAATAATGTTTACATATCTGGCATTACTCATCTCATATGTATATACTGTATTCTATCCTATTCTACTGTATCTTAGTCTATGCCGCTCTGACATCACTCGTCCAAATATTTATATATTCTTAATTCATTCCTTTAGATTGCGTGATTGTTAGATATTACTTGTTAGATATTACTGGACGGTTGGAGCTAGAAACACAAGCATTTTGCTACACCCACAATAACATCTGCTAAACAAGTGTATGTGACAAATAAAATGTGATTTGATGTATATAGGTCTGGTGTTGGAGATCATTCCACACTCTCTGTTCTACTACCCAGGTCTGGTGTTGGAGATCATTCCACACTCTGTGGATCTCCTGCATGTATTTTCTGATGTTTAATCAGACCACTTGAATGAGAGTATCTCCTGTCACATTGCTCTCAGCTATATGACTGCTCTCCTGTGTGTGTTCTCTGGTGTGATACCAGGTTGCTTGACTGAGTAAAACTCTTCCCACACTGATTACAGCTATAAGGCTTCTCTCCTGTGTGTGTTCTCTGGTGTCTATCCAGGCTGTTTGACTGAGAAAAACTCCTCCCACATTGCTTACAGCTATATGGTTGTTCTCCTGTGTGTGTTCTTTGGTGTGATACCAGGTTGTTTGACTTAGTAAAACTCTTGCCACACTGATCACAACTATAAGGTTTCTCTCCTGTGTGTACTCGCTGGTGTATTTTAAGTTTTGATGAAGATTTGCAATGTTTCCCGCAGTCAGAGCAGCAGATAGATTTCTTCCCTGTGGGTTTCCGCTGGTGTTTCTTGAGGAGTTCTGATCTGGAGAGACTGTTCTCTGCCTCGTCAGCATCATGATGTTGTTGAGACTCCCCAGAGGATCCACAATAGTCCGGTCTCTCTCCTGTGTGAATGACAACGTCAGACAGACGGTTAAAGGCCCACAACAGCAGAAATCCACTGTTTATTTGAGGTAAAAGGTGATGCCCAGAGGTTACTCATGAAGTTGTACAACAATTGACATCTGTTGAATTATTTGACAATTGTCTTAAGACAGTCAATTGAGCAACAATAATCATATTTTGTCTTGTTTTCACATTAGTAGTAACATGGATGATTGTAGACTAGAAATAAGTTAAAGTTGTTGAAACTCTAAGCAGTGTGCCAGATGACTTTTGGTCTCCAATATAGACCCATTTCTGTGTTTGTTAAAATTGTGGCACAAGGGCAATTTGGTTGTAGAAACTCCTCCATGCTAATGAGGAAACCCCCTCTAGCACCAGGGTCAGCGCACTCTCAAGTGTTGTTTTTTGCCATTATTGTTAGCCTGCCACACACACACTATACAATACATTCATTAAACATAAGTTTGTCACAACCCGGCTGGTGGAAATTGACAGAAGACCAGGGCACAAATAATAATATAAATCAATCATTTTTCTCTTTATTTAACCATCTTACAAATAAAACCTTCTTTGTTCATTGAAAATTGTGAATAAGTCACCACAGGTTAATGAGAAGGGTGTGCTTGAAAGGATGCACATAACTCTGCAATGTTGGGTTGTATTGGAGAGTCTCAGTCTTAAATCATTTTCCACACACAGTCTGTGCCTGTATTTAGTTTCATGCTAGTGAGGGCCGAGAATCCACTCTCACATAGGTACGTAGTTGCAAAGGGCATCAGTGTCTTAACAGTGCGATTTGCCAAGGCAGGATACTCTCAGCGCAGCCCAATCCTTCTGATTAAATAACATTTTCACAAAACCGCTTGTTGCAATTTCGATAAGGTTCTCTTGTTAAGATATCGGTAAGTGGACTGGAGGCAGGGCATGAAAGGGATAACGAATCCAGTTGTTTGTGTCATCCATTTCGGGAAAGTACCTGCGTAATTGCGCACCCGACTCAGGTGCTTCGCTAAATCACATTTGACATAGTCAGTAAGCTTGAGTTCATTTGCACACAAGAAATCATGCAATGATGGAAAGACCTGTGTGTTGTCCTTGGTAATGCAGACAGAGAACAGCTCCTACTTCTTAATCATAGCCTCAATTTTGTCCCGCACATTGAATATAGTTGCGGAGAGTCCCTGTAATCCTAGATTCAGATCCTTCAGGCGAGAAAAAACATCACCCAGATCGGCCAGTCGTGTGAGAAACCCGTCATCATGCAAGCGGTCAGACAAGTGAAAATTATGGTCAGTAAAGAAAACGTTAAGCTCGTCTCTCAATAAAAAAAAAAAAGTGTCAATACTTTGCCCCTTGATAACCATCGCACACCTGTATGTTGTAAAAGCGTTACATGGTTGCTGCCCATATCATTGCATAGTGCAGAAAATACAACAGAGTTCAGGGGCCTTGCTTTAACAAAGTTAACCATTTTCACTGTAGTGTCCAAAACGTTTTCCAAACTGTCAGGCATTCCCTTGGCAGCAAGAGCCTGTCAGTAGATGCTGCAGTGTATCCAAGTGGCGTCGGGAGCAACTGCCTACACGCACTCTACTATGTCTCCCTGCGCCATCAGTACAGAAACCAACATGAGCAGCAGCTACGTTTGGCTACATATATTAGTGGAATTCCCGCGAGAGAGTAACGGTTAATGTGATTGGAAGTTAATTATTTGACTAAGCTACCTGTATTTGACACTGTGTTGCTATTTCGCTGAACACTAGATGGTTTAATTGTATTTTTGGCAATGAAACGAGGCTACTCAGGTGAGAAAAAAACCTCACCCAAATGTATAGCCCCGTTGGAAAATATAAATTGACTGTTTGAAAATGTATTATTTGTACATTTTTAAAAATGTGAATCACATTATTACTTGGTGTACCCCTGACGGCATACTCCAGTTTGGGAATACCTGCCATAGATCTACTGTAGGACCCATAATTTCACCTAACAACAACATAGACCTACTGTAGGACCCATAATTTCACCTAACAACAACATAGACCTACTGTAGGACCCATAACAACAACATAGACCTACTGTAGGACCCATAACTTCACCTAACAACATAGATCTACTATAGGACCCATAACAACAACAACATAGATCTACTGTAGGACCCATAACTTCACCTAACAACAACATAGACCTACTGTAGGACCCATAACTTCACCTAACAACAACATGATCTACTGTAGGAGTCATAACTTCACGTAACAACAACATAGACCTACTGTAGGACCCATAACAACAACATAGACCTACTGTAGGACCCATAACTTCACCTAATAACAACATAGACCTACTGTAGGACCCATAACTTCACCTAACAACAACATAGACCTACTGTAGGACCCATAACTTCACCTAACAACAACATAGACCTACTGTAGGACTCATAACTTCACGTAACAACAACATAGACCTACTGTAGGACCGATAACTTCACCTAACAACATAGACCTACTGTAGGACCCATAACTTCACCTAACAATAACATACACCTACTGTAGGACCCATAACTTCACCTAACATAGACCTACTGTAGGACCCATACTGTAGGACCCATAACTTCACCTAACAACAACATAGACCTACTGTAGGACCCATAACTTCACCTAACAACATAGACCTATTGTAGGACCCATAACTTCACCTAACAACAACATAGACCTACTGTAGGACCCATAACTTCACCTAACAACAACATAGACCTACTGTAGGACCGATAACTTCACCTAACAACATAGACCTACTGTAGGACCCATAACTTCACCTAACAACAACATAGACCTACTGTAGGACTCATAACTTCACGTAACAACAACATAGACCTACTGTAGGACCCATAACTTCACCTAACAATAACATACACCTACTGTAGGACCCATAACTTCACCTACCATAGACCTAGTGTAGGACCCATACTGTAGGACCCATAACTTCACCTAACAACAACATAGACCTACTGTAGGACCCATAACTTCACCTAACAACATAGACCTACTGTAGGACCCATAACTTCACCTAACAACAACATAGACCTACTGTAGGACCCATAACTTCACCTAACATAGACCTACTGTAGGACCCATACTGTAGGACCCATAACTTCACCTAACAACAACATAGACCTACTGTAGGACCCATAACTTCACCTAACAACAACATAGACCTACTGTAGGACCCATAACTTCACCTAACAACAACATAGACCTACTGTAGGCCCCATAACTTCACCTAACAACAACATAGACCTACTGTAGGACCCATAACTTCACCTAACAACAACATAGACCTACTGTAGGACCCATAACTTCACCTAACAACAACATAGACCTACTGTAGGACCCATAACTTCACCTAACAACAACATAGACCTAGGACTATAAATCATTTAATATTTCAGGTGAAACATGGAAACTAAAATGTCTTTGTCATGACATTTCATAACCTGATCACCAGATAATTTTGTGAATAATCCCACTAGGCTACTCTGTAATGTGTTGTCATTCTAAATGTCCTGAATAAAGGAAAATAGCTCTGTGTGTTGTACAATAGCCTATCCATCAATGAACAGTTCTCTACACATTATGAGGTAAGTATCTCTGTGTCCAAACAGACTAATGAGACCCTACTGTAAAACAACCAGACAATAACAGATTATAAACATCAATTTGTTAGGGATGTTGGATCCAACGTGGAACACGGCATAACTGTCTTTACCGGTGTAATGACTGAAGAAGCACTGTGGTTGTTGTTGCATCTAGTGATGTTGTCATTTGACTGGCATGCAGAACATGATTTCCTGGATCAGCTGATGATAGTTGAACATGTGACTGTAACTAAAGAGCTACAGTATTAAGTATTATGTGTAATTATTGAAGAACCGCGTTAATGACCGTATCAATTTGGGTGTTGTGAATCAACTTAAGGTGACTCTCGGTCAGAACCATTGGATTTAGCAAACTCTGAAATTATTTAGGATTTCTGTGCCCATAAACTGTTTTCCCAGCGTAACATAAGGAGCCACTAAATGATACGTAGTTCGAGTGCATTTTTTAAACTTGGTTAGAGCCTGTAAGTCAGCATTTCACTGTAAGGTCTACTACACCTGTTGTATTTGGCGCACGTGACAAATACATTTTGATTTGATAGAAGTAGGACTAGTCTACCTGTCCTGCGCGCAAATGCAGGCCTATAAATGTGCCAATTTGGGGATGTCTGAAAGTATTTCTGATTGTCTTAACGCTGCACCACTAATGAGTTGTAGAGCTTCTCAAAGTAATTTTTTCTTCACCTCAAACAAAAGTATACAAAGTCTAATCAAAAACCAATTGCGAATGACAATAGTTCCTCAAAGTATTTTCGTAAAATATTTCCAGCTCTCACCCTTTCGATAACCACTCAGCATAAAAGGGAAAGATGTAATGCTCTGATCCAGTGGAAATGTTATAAAATACCTGATTACTTCTTATTCTTTGCACAAATAGCCAACAGCTGTGTCTGTCCCGAACTCACTGGCGCGGGAAACTGAGGGCCAAGAATATTTTATACCATGTTGCAAGCTTGCTATCTCGAGTTTTGGGCCGACCCAGTTGATACAATGTTTCAAGTTTGTTGTAGACATGCCATGTGCAGCAAATGTGAATTATTGGATATTTATTTTTATCAGGATATTTTCTACCTGCAGGCTGTGATGTTTTTATTTGTTGGCTTTATGTAGACTATTTTTACATAGTTGGCAATGGCAATAAAAGTTACTTTTAGATTTGAATTTTCATTTAGATTTAGATAGAATGTAAATTAAACACAGATAATAATTTTGAGATACTATTATAAATTAAATGAAACTGTTCCAGTAAAATGTGAATATGAAAATCAGAACTGGCACCAGATCAGTAGAAATGGTCAGATAAATTAGCACCAAATGGAAAAGGGTTGCTGACTGCTGGTGTAGTCTATTACCAGAAACGATAGGAGCATAACGACTGCTGGTGTAGTCTATTACCAGAAACGATAGGAGCATAACGACTGCTGGTGTAGCCTATTACCAGAAACTATAGGAGCATAACGACTGCTGGTGTAGCCTATTACCAGAAACTATAGGAGCATAACGACTGCTGGTGTAGCCTATTATCAGAAACTATAGGAGCATAACGACTGCTGGTATAGCCTATTACCAGAAACTTTAGGAGCATAACGACTGCTGGTGTAGCCTATTACCAGAAACTATAGGAACATAACGACTGCTGGTGTAGCCTATTACCAGAAACTATAGGAGCATACCGACTGCTGGTGTAGCCTATTACCAGAAACTATAGGAGCATAACGACTGCTGGTGTAGTCTATTACCAGAAACTATAGGAGCATAACGACTGCTGGTGTAGCCTATTATCAGAAACTATAGGAGCATAAAGACTGCTGGTGTAGCCTATTACCAGAAACTATAGTAGCATAACGACTGCTGGTGTAGCCTATTACCAGAAACTATAGGAGCATAACGACTGCTGGTGTAGCCTATTACCAGAAACTATAGGAGCATAAAGACTGCTGGTGTAGCCTATTACCAGAAACTATGGGAGCATAACGACTGCTGGTGTAGCCTATTACCAGAAACTATAGGAACATAACGACTGCTGGTGTAGCCTATTACCAGAAACTATAGGAGCATAACGACTGCTGGTGTAGCCTATTACCAGAAACTATAGGAGCATAAAGACTGCTGGTGTAGCCTATTACCAGAAACTATGGGAGCATAACGACTGCTGGTGTAGTCTATTACAAGAAACTATAGGAGCATAATGACTGCTGGTGTAGCCTATTACCAGAAACTATAGTAGCATAACGACTGCTGGTGTAGCCTATTACCAGAAACTATAGGAGCATAACGACTGCTGGTGTAGCCTTACCAGAAACTATAGGAGCATAACGACTGCTGGTGTAGCCTATTACCAGAAACTATAGGAGCATCACGACTGCTGGTGTAGTCTATTACCAGAAACTATAGGAGCATAACGACTGCTGATGTAGCCTATTACCAGAAACTATAGGAGCATAACGACTGCTGGTGTAGCCTATTACCAGAAACTATAGGAGCATAACGACTGCTGGTGTAGCCTATTATCAGAAACTTTAGGAGCATAACATCAGAATTTACGAAGGCAAGCAGCAGCGGGAGGAGTAGCCTAAGGAAGATGTTTTTCTGATGGTTAGGCTATCTTGTTTCAGAGGGATGTCATCAATAGCCCATAATGACAAAGTGAAAACAGGTTAAAAAAAAAACAGAAATACCTTATTTACATAAGTATTCAGACCCTTTTCTATGAGACTCAAAATTGCTTTCAGGTGCATCTTGTTTCCATTAATAATGCTTGAGATGTATCTACAACTTGTTCGTAGTCCACCTGTGGTAAATTCAACTGATTGGACATGATTTGGAAGGCACACACACACCTGTCTATATATGGTCCCACAGTTGACAGTGCATGTCAGAGCAAAAACCAAGCGATGAGGTCGAAGGAACTGTCCGTAGAGCTCCAAGACAGGATTATGTCGAGGCACAGATCTGGGGAAGGGTACCAAAAAAATTCTGCAGCATTGAAGGTCCCCAAGAACACAGTGACCTCCATCATTTTAATGGACCTCCATCATTCATTTTAAAATGGAATACTCTTCCTAGAGCTGGTCACCCGGCCAAACTGAGCGATTGGGGGAGAAGGGCCTTGGTCAGGGAGGTGAACAAAAACCTGATGGTCACTCTGACAGAGCGCCAAAGTTCCTCTGTGGAGATGGGAGAACCTTCCAGAAGGACAACCATCTCTGCAGCACTCCACCAATCAGACCTTTATGGTAGAGTGGCCAGACGGAAGCCACTCCTCAGTAAAAGGCACATGACAGCCTGCTTGGAGTTTGACAAAAGGCACCTTAAGGACTCTAAAACCATGAGAAACAAGATTCTCTGGCTTGATGAAACCAAGATTGAACTCAATGGCCTGAACGCCAGGAGTCACGTCTGGAGGAAACCTGGCACCATCCAGATTGTTTTTCAGCAGCAGGGACTGGGAGACTAGTCAGGATCGAGGGAAATATTAACGGAGCAAAGTGCAGAGAGATCCTTGATGAAAGACCTGCTCCAGAGCGCTCAGGACCTCAGACTGGGGCAAAGGTTCACCGTCCAACAGGACAACGACCTTAAGCACACAACCAAGACAACACAGGAGTCGCTTCGGGACAAGTCTCTGAATGTCCTTGAGTGGCCCAGCCAGAGCCCGGACTTGAGCCCGATCTAACATCTCTGGAGAGACGTGAAAATAGCTGTGCAGTGATGTTCCCCATCCAACCTGACAGAGCTAGAGAGGATCTGCAGAGAAGGATGGGAGAAACTCCCCAAATGCAGGGGTGCCAAATAAATTAGCTAAATGAAAGGGGGGGAAAAATTATTTAATCAATTTTAGAATAAGGCTTTAAACAAAATGTGGACAAAGTCAAGGGGTCTGACTACTTTCCGAATGCACTGTATACAGCAACAGCTACCCCATAAGCATTCCTGTCTTTTCTGTAGATGTTACAGTGGGGCAAAAAAGTATTTAGTCAGCCACCAATTGTGCAAGTTCTCCCACTTAAAAAGATGAGAGAGGCCTGTAATGTTCATCATAGGTACACTTCAACTATGACAGACAAAATGAGAAAAAAAAATCCAGAAAATCACATTGTAGGATTTTTAATGAATTTATTTGCAAATTATGGTGGAAAATAAGTATTTGGTCACCTTTTTTTTGCCCCACTATATATCCCTGTATTGCTACTGCTGTATGAAAGGAATATTCTCAGTGAGTTTCAGAGATGAACAGTACAGTGCATTACAAATTCAATAGGCAGGCAAGTACATAAAAACGTTTTCAAATAAAAACTATTCCAGAAAATGTCAAAGCGTATATAACGCCCGTCCAAGAGACTGTCGACCAATCACGTTCATATTGTCATGCTGTGACACGCAGTTCCTAAGCTAATTCTCACACAAATCCCAATGTTCTTTTCTTTAAGCTGTTAATACGAATCGAAAGTAGTTTCCAATATCCTAATTTCTTAAAGTATTTCTGGATAGTGATAGGAACTGATAGTGATACACAAGCTAGGTCTATTTGAAACATTGCCATCCCATGGCAGCATTTACCAGCCACCAGGTTCAGAATTTTAAAACCACATTAAAAATTATTTAAAACACAATTATATTTTTGCCCAAAGTTAAGATATAAATTATTAAAACTGAACATAATTCACGCTGGTTATTATTTTAGGCTATTTTAGTTTTGGAGTCAAAGATAGTTTTGGAATAGGTTTCACTTTTCAAACAGGTTTGTTATTTTATTTCAGTTTACTAAATAGTTTTCCCCTAATTACTTTTTCTATAATAAGCATGGAGGTTTGCCCTATCAACCAGTCATAGGTACTGATGATAAAGCGCCTCGTAACCTAGCTGGGAATGGGACAGACGGAACCGATCTGTGGTAACAGACAGGGGCCATTTGTAATCAAATCTAATTCCCAGGAATGGGGTTCATATGAACCACAGAGACTGTGTGTGGGATAATAACATGGCCATGGCCAACCCTGCTTGTTCCTTCGACTCTGCTACCAACCACCAATCTCCAACAGGGCCCTTAACCCGTATCACTAGACACCTCATAGTGAGCTACAGGTAGGAATCAGCAATGAATCCCAATAATGAGACACCTCTGGGGAGTGGTGTCACCAACATTTAAAAAAAATATATAGTGTTTTATGACAAACCGTTTTTTACAAATCCGTCAAGACACCAACTTAGACTTTACCGTGAAATGCCCTACTTACAAGCCCTTAACCAACAGTGCAGTTCAAGAAGAAGAAAACGTTTACCAAGTAGACTAAAATAAAAAGTAATAATAAAAAGTAACACAATGAGAATAATAATAACGAGGTTATATACAGGGGGCACCGGTACCGAGTCAGTGTGGAGGCTATATACAGGGGGCACCGGTACTGAGTCAGTGTGGAGGCTTTTTACAGGGAGCACCGGTACCGAGTCAGTGTGCGGGGGTACAGGCTAGTTGAGGTAATCTGTACATGAAGGTGGGGGCGTAGTGACTATGCATAGGTAACAAACAACCAGTGAGTAGCAGCAGTGCACAAAAGGGAGGGGGGTGGGGGGGGTCAATGTAAATTGTCCGGTGGTGATTTTATGAATTGTTCAGCAGTCTTATGGCTTGGGGGTAGAAGCTGTTGAGGAGGCTTTTGGTCCTAGACGTGGCGCTCCGGTACCGCTTGCCGTGCGTTAGCAGAGAAAACAGTCTATGACTTGGGTGACTGGAGTCTCTGACAATTTTGTGGACTTTCCTCTGACACGCCTATTATATAGGTCCTGGATGGCAGGAAGCTTGGCCACAATGATGTACTGGGCCGTTCGCACTACCCTCTGTAGCGCCTTACGGTCAAATGCCGAGCAGTTGCCATAACAGGCGGTGATGCAAACGGGAGTAACGGAGTAACGGACCTTGAGGAGTAACGGAGGCAGCAATTAGCAGTAGAAACAATCGTTTCGGTAAAAAGCTGAGGGATGGGGCTGGAGAAATGCAACCATCCATGATATCAACATGATAGTTTTAACCATGTTTTGAGGATATAGTGTTTGTTTATATTTACTGACAACCATTGGAGTAAAAAAAAGCTTATATTTTGGGTTCTGATGGGGTACGACAGACAACTGCTGATTGCCCTTTTAAGAGTACATCTTGGGCTAAGATAATAGGAGATATTGAGGACTACAGTATTTCAGGTATTGTCACTGGATGCATTTGATCAATTGTTTTGATCAAACGTTTTGTTGATGGTCCACTCTTGATGTTCTACACGTTACAGTGTAGCTTCAGCCATTCCTACAGAACAACATTAAAGTGTAGAACCCCTTTACTGCATATTGGTTCAACGACTGCAGAGACGGTACTTACTGGTGTTAAACAGATCTCCAACCTCCTCCTCTTCCTCCAATGTGACAGTCATCTCCCCCTCCTCCTCTTTCACTCCAAAAACTGCATCCCCATCTTTCTCTTCCTCCTCTTCTTTTACTGTAACATCCTCCTCCTCTTTCACTCTGAACGCGTCTTCCTCTTCTTTCACTGTAACGTCTTTCTCTTCTTCTTTCACGGTAACAGCCTCACCCTCTACTTGTTTTTGTATTGTAACAGCCTCCTCTTCGTCCTCCTCTTTCACGAAAGCTTCTTTCTCCGTCCAGCAGACCACCTCTTCTTTAGCAGAAGGAGAGTAACTTAGTGAACTCATGGTCGGAGATGTTAGCTAGCTAGCATTAGTGACTAGCCTAGTTCTAAGCTAACTTAGCAAACCAGCTAGCTGACAAACAACGTAAATATATAATTAAATGGGCCAACAAGTACATACGACAGAAGTGTGTTTAATACACAGCGACTAATATACACCAAAACATTGTAAAGAGCGTGAATGTTGTAGCTATGTTTGCTAGAAAGCTACCGATGGGTCTGACTAGCTGTTGTTGTTGAAGGAGCGCCCCGTCCACTAGATTATACGTCACACTGGCAGCATCGCCTGAACCTAAAAGAAGCAAATCGCCATCTGCTGACTGGAATGGGCAACGCAGTTGAGGAACCAAACGTTTATTTTTTGTTTATTTCATAAAAGTTTATTATTATATTAAGTCGTTCAAAGAGAAGCATGTGTTGATTGATTCGTGTATAATGAGTGAGAATTTAAAACAAACTTTACACACCACTACATATTTTCATTGATCCACACTTCTGACACGGATCATTTTGACCCCAGAGGCATATCTTTTATCATAGCCAAAATGTGGTTTATTCAATTCTTCCAATTTTTCATGACTTTGTCTATCAACTTGTTCTTAATAAATATAAATCATGGCTTTGTGTTTCTGTATCAATATGGACTTACAAATTCAAATCCTTTGGATTCACGTTGACCCCAACCAAAAGCACCTTTGATAAATAGGAAGTTTATTTCAAATCAAAATCACATTTTATTGGTCACTTACACGTATTTAGCAGATGTTATTGCGGGTGTAGTGAAATGCTTTACTCGTACCTCAGCCAGCATTGTGAATGGTTAGGAAATAATATGTAATGTTTTACTCGTACCTCAGCCAGCATTGTGAATGGTTAGGAAAGAATATGTCATGTTTTACTCGTACCTCAGCCAGCATTGTGAATGGTTAGGAAATAATGTCATGTTTTACTCGTACCTCAGCCAGCATTGTGAATGGTTAGGAAATAATATGTCATGTTTTACTCGTACCTCAGCCAGCATTGTGAATGGTTAGGAAATAATATGTCATGTTTTACTTGTACCTCAGCCAGCATTGTGAATGGTGTCTGAGGCGGATACAGACCAGGGCAGTAAATCTAATACTTAGGTGTTTTTAGTCATGCATGAAAGGTCTGTGTTGGTTCTGTAGTTATAAGTTACATCTCTGGCCATGCTGGCAGGGTCTGAATCAAACCCAATGTCCAGTGGGATTGATCTGTTTCATCCATTTGTTTGTTTCAGTTTTCAGTAGTTGAATCCTTTGAAGTATTGTTGATTTCAAAATGTTTCATTTTCAACAAATGCACTGGGTTGGTTGAAAAGTGATTCTAAACGTACATACCATGCACTATATTAACATACTGGAAGAATTTTTATATATATAAAAGTTTTTATTACATACAATTCCATTCCTACAAAACCATCAATATTCCAAACAAACTCAAATATAGGCATTTTTAAATTCAAAACGAAACAAAAACCCAATAACAAAAAACTCAGGGGAGCATCTTCCCTCCCCTTCATGCCTACAAACTACATCTCTAAAGCACCACCTTCCCCTATCTCCCGTCCCTAATCTATCCCCTTAAATCATCCAAATTAACCCCAGCCCTAAACCTCCCTTCCACTTCTCCCGGGCAGCATGCTGCCCCCACTTCCTCTCCTCCCTCCCCCTGAAATTTCCTTCCACCCTCCTCACTATCCCCTCCACCCCCCAATCTCTCCTTGTCTTTACCATGTCCTGCCTGGCTTCCCACAGCCCCCGTTTAAAGAGGCTTATGAGAAGTCAGAGCAGAAACCTGTCCCTGACCGTCCCCCTCGCTCTCCCTACACCTCTCTCTACCCTAGCCCAAGTTAAAACAAAATCCCCTTTCACCCACCTAACAACAGCCGTGCCCATACTACTCCGGCAAAGGCACAGTCCCAAAAGGTGTCTCCTCCCCGCCACAAGATGGTCTTGGACAGGTGGGGGATCGCGCCAAGCTATGCCTGTACATGATGAAATGTACCGGCAAGCACTTGTGGAGGCTCAACCAATTCAGGTCCTTGAGCTTGTTGTCCATACCTTAACTAAATCCCACCACTCTAACACCCCCTCACACATGGACCGGAGGCCTTCAATCCCACGGAACAAACCAGTAAAGGCTTCAATGAAGCTCATCCAGCACATCCCGATCTAATTTCCAGTACACCCTACCGAAGAGGCAGACTGGTGACCTCACCTGCAGGAGCACCCCGTCGTGATCCGAAAATAAAACAGGCAACAGCTGCCTAGACAACTGACCCAAGGACCTAGACAGAAAAATAGTCAAGCCTCCGTGCAACCCCCCAAGTGGAACCAGCCATTGTCGGAGTAGTGTGCAGGCCTCCATCAACCAGACCATGGCAAGCCATTAGCCCGGTGATGGCGCCTGCACTGCTATCCCCCCCACCCCTAAACCTATATTAAACCCCCCTTATCACCACTTGCCTATTTGTGGCGCACAGGGGCGCCAGACAGTCCACTATCTCCTTCCTGTCTGCCGCCACCTGTGGCCTGTACACCCCCACTAATTTATATCTGCAATCCCTTAAGGTGACATCCACCCCCAAAACCCTCCCCTGCATAACCACAAAAACCTCAGCCTTTTGCCACACAAAATCCCTACCCCCGATGAGTGCAACCCACCTATACCCCAAACCGACTCCCCTTTCCCACTCCCTCCTAAATCTATTAACATCCCCTCCATCCCTCAGGTGAACCTCCTTTAAAAAACAAAAGTCAAAACCCACACCCTCTAACTAAAAACCGCCCTCTTAACAAAATCCCTTAAACGCTTACATTTAAACTAACAAAAGTTACAGTAGGCTCCATGAAAAAAATCGAATAAAATCAAAAACAACCATCACTCAACTACTAACCCCCCCCCCCCCAAAAAAAAACAGGAGTCTCACTCGATGCTCCCCTGCTCCATCTCCACCGGCAGGGACACCGTCTCCCCCCCCGACGTCCACCCGTCTTCCTCCATCTCACCAACCCAGGATGCAGGAAGGGTGTTTGGCTCCCGAGTGCCCTGCATTCTGGGTTGACCACCAAACTCCTCCACTTCCCCAGCCCCGTATCTGGTTGGTAGAGAGTAGGGAAGCCCGTGTCCCCAAACAGGAACTGCGACCCCCCCTCAGTTGACCAGCCCTGAGACGTGCTTGGTGTATCAAGCTCCACCAGGAGATGAGGGGCTGGGGAAGCCAGCGAGGACACAGTTTCTCCCGCCCCCATCACTCGCTTGTCACCCCCTCCCTCCCCATACCCCCTTCCCTCTCGCTGTCTGTCAAGAGCCCCTTCCTCTTCCCTCTCTTCTTTGGCGATGGCGGTAACAGGGAGACACCACCCTCCCTCCCCGCAAGCTCCTCCACCATTCCCCCCCATCTCTTCCACGAGGGCGCTCCACATTCTGCTGTCCCCACACTCCCTCTCTCCCTCCTCCACTGGTCCTGCCACCGACTCCTTCTCCACCACCTCTCCCTCCATTGATGCCCTCTCTGGCTCCTCCACTCCCTTCTGCCTCTTTTCCCTCCTCTCCTCCTGGTTCTGCTGCTCCCGTGCCTTCTCTGTCCCCCTCTCCTCCTGCTGCCGCTCTTTGCTCCTCCTCCTTCCGTGAGGCCGTCCCCTCTGGGCCTGTGCTCTGTTCTTGGTCTGGGCCTCCTCCCCTTCTTCCCCCATCCCCAGCTCCTGCTCCCCCCCCAGCCGCAGACACGTGTGACCTCTGACGAGCCGGGCATTCCTGCCACAGGTGTGCTGACGAGCCACACCCTTGGCACGCCTTGAGCTCGTCACAGTCCTTCGCCTCGTGCTCCCCAGATCCACAAAATCTGCACTTTCTTGTGCTGCACGAGGCTAGGATGTGGCCGTAGGCCATACAACGCCTGCAAAACAGGGGCTGACGTGCATAAAACAATGTCCCCCTGTCAGCCCCCAGGGAGAACATAGCTGGAGGATGAAGGTAGCCGCCCAGTCCCTTTGGGTCCTCCCTGAGAGCCTGGAAGTCTCTCCTCCCATTACAAAAACCCAGGGAGTCCTTGAGGTGCCTTGCTGAGGAGATGTCATCCATGTATCTCCCCAGAAAGGCCCTCACCTCCTCGTCTTTGACGTACGGGTTATAAATGTTCACAGTTACAATCCTGAAATTGTTTTTTGCCAAGCTGGTTACCTCGTAGTGGCACATCGGCCTCGCACCTCCCACTTCTCTCACCTTTTTCAGGATCTCGTCGTGTTTTTCTTCTGTGTGTAAAGCCACATCATAAGTTCCCTCCAACGGGTAACCTAGGAGGCAAAACACATCCTTCCCTGTCAGTTTAAGGATCCACGTTAAGATAGTCCTTCCAAAAGTTTCACGTCCGAATGGCTCCATCTCCTTGTCCTTCCATGCAAAGCGAACCGTATTCACCAGCCCGATCCCAGGGACCGACATATTTGAAGAATTTTGCACCATCTCCACTCCCTCTCTCTTCCAAAAAAGGACTAACTGAAAAGAAAAGCAACAACGGCTGAGAATCGTTACCCCCCCAAAAAACTTTACTGCCCTCCGGCCTTCGACTTTCAGCTAAGAGTTTACGGTACCTCAGTACCCAACTTGAACTTAGCCACACAGGAGAGAAGCCTAACCAGTGTGACAAGAGATACTCTCATTCAAGTGGTCTGATTAAACATCAGAAAATACATGCAGGAGATCCCCGAAGTGTGGAATGATCTCCAACACCAGACCTGGGTAGTAGAACACAGAGTGTGGAATGATCTCCAACACCAGACCTGGGTAGTAGAACACAGAGTGTGGAATGATCTCCAACACCAGACCTCTATACATCAAATCACATTTTATTTGTCACATACACTTGTTTAGCAGATGTTATTGCAGGTGTAGCGAAATGCTTGTGTTTCTAGCTCCAACAGTCCAATAATATCTAACAAGTAATATCTAATAATACACACAATCTAAAGGAATGGAATTAAGAATATATAAATATTTGGACGAGTGATGTCAGAGCGGCATAGACTGATACAGTAGAATAGAATACAGTATATACATATGAGATGAGTAATACATAGACAGATACAGTAGAATAGGATAGAATACAGTATACAGTGGGGCAAAAAAGTATTTAGTCAGCCACCAATTGTGCAAGTTCTCCCACTTAAAAAGATGAGAGAGGCCTGTAATTTTCATCATAGGTACACTTCAACTATGACAGACAAAATGAGAAAAAAAATCCAGAAAACCACATTGTAGGATTTTTAATGAATTTATTTGCAAATTATGGTGGAAAATAAGTATTTGGTCACCTACAGACAAGCAAGATTTCGCCACAAAGCGCGATGAGCCAAGTAAAGCCCCCCCCCCCCCCGGGCCAAACCCCCCCCCTAACCCGGACGAGGCTTGGCCAATTGTGTGCCGCCCTATGGGACTCCCAATCACAGCAGGTTGTGGTACAGACCGGGATCGAACCCGGGTCTGTAGTGACGCCTCTAGCACTGCGATGCAGTACCTTAGACTGCTGCACCACTCGGGTCTATAGTGACAACTCTAACACTGCGATACAGTACCTTAGATCGCTGTGCCACTCGGGTCTATAGTGACACCTCTAACACTGCGATACAGTACCTTAGACCGCTGCACCACTCAGGTCTATAGTGACACCTCTAACACTGCGATGCAGTACCTTAGACTGCTGCACCACTCGGGTCTATAGTGACACCTCTAACACTGCGATACAGTACCTTAGACCGCTGCACCACTCAGGTCTATAGTGACACCGCTAACACTGCGATGCAGTACCTTAGACTGCTGCACCACTCGGGTCTATAGTGACACCTCTAACACTGTGATGCAGTACCTTAGATCGCTGTGCCACTCGGGTCTATAGTGACACCTCTAACACTGCGATGCAGTACCTTAGACCGCTGCACCACTCAGGTCTATAGTGACACCTCTAACACTGTGATGCAGTACCTTAGACTGCTGCACCACTCGGGTCGATAGCATAACCTTTTTTTAACCAATTCTGATGGTTGTTAAAAGTGGAATTTTGACATTATTACCGTTATATCAACACACTCAACACTCCCAACACCACCAACTATCAATCTCTTTGCACCGTAGACATCAAGTCAGTTGATTCCATGTGACCAAACATTCCTGAGGCTGAGTCTCAAATAGTCACCTGTCCCTTTTAATAGCCGGGCAATGGCACACATTATAGCAAATACATTTTGGGTCTAAATTAAAGGAGCTACAATTAAAATGTAATTACATGTTTTAAATAAAATGTCCATAATATCTGCATTAATAGTGTAAAGATCCTGTTTCACAGTATTCCTAAACAAAAAAAATATTCTCTATCTTCTATTGTGTTATTGACTGAATGTTTATTGTAACTCTGTGTTGTTGTTTTTGTCGCACTGCTTTGCTTTATCTTGGCCAGGTTGCAGTTGTAAATGAGAACTTGTTCTCAACTGGTTAAATAAAGGACAAATAAATACAAGATTATAATATAAAAATGTAGCAGCAGTATAGACCTAGTCTGTTCATTATATACATCTACATGATGTATTGTTACACCATGTAGGAGCAGTATAGACCTAGTCTGTTCATTATATACATCTACATGATGTATTGTTGCACCTTGTAGGAGCAGTATAGACCTAGTCTGTTCATTATATACATCTACATGATGTGTTGTTACACCATGTAGGAGCAGTATAGACCTAGTCTGTTCATTATATACATCTACATGATGTATTGTTACACCGTGTAGGAGCAGTATAGACCTAGTCTGTTCATTATATACATCTACATGATGTATTGTTACACCGTGTAGGAGCAGTATAGACCTAGTCTGTTCATTATATACATCTACATGATGTATTGTTACACCATGTAGGAGCAGTATAGACCTAGTCTGTTCATTATATACATCTACATGATGTATTGTTACACCGTGTAGGAGCAGTATAGACCTACAGTAGCTAGCTACTTATTTAGATTTAGTTTGACTTAAATGAAACTGCCTCAAATGTGCTGTAGTAAAAAAAAAATATTCGCACTAATCAATCAACACATTCAGGTCTTTCTATGTGTCACGTTCCTGACCTGTTTTCTGTTGTTTTGTATGTGTTTAGTTGGTCAGGACGTGAGCTGGGTGGGAATTCTATGTTGTGTGTCTAGTTTGTCTGTTTCTATGTCCAGCCTAATATGGTTCTCAATCAGAGGCAGATGGTAATCGTTGTCCCTGATTGAGAATCATATATAGGAGGCTTGTTTTGTGTTGGGATTTTGTGGGTGTTTGTTTCCTGTCTCTGTGATTGTCTGCACCAGATAGTTCTGTGTCGGTTTTTGCACATTTGTTATTTTGTATTGTTGTTTGTAGTGTTTTACTTGGTCTTTATTAAACATGTTTAACACTAGCCGCGCTGCACTTTGGTCCTCTCCTTCACCCCTGGAAGAAAGCCGTTACAGAAACACCCACCAAACCCGGACCAAGCAGCGTGGCAACGGGCAGCAGCAACAGCAGCAGCAGTACAAGGAGGAATGGACATGGGAGGAGATTCTGGACGGAGAAGGACCCTGGGCAGAGCCAGAGGAGTGTCGCCGTCCCAAAGCGGAGCTGGAGGCATCAAAAGCAGAGAGGCGGCATTATGAGGCGCTTGCAAGGCAGAGTGGCTGGAAACCCGAGAGGCTCACCCAAAAATTTCTTGGGGGGGGGGGGATAAAGGGGAGTGTGGCGAAGCCGGGTTGGATACCTGAGCCAACTCCCCGGGCTAACCGTGGAGTGAGAGAGCGTCGTACTGGTCAGACACCGTGTTATGCGGTAAAGCGCACGGTGTCCCCAGTACGCGTGCTTAGCCCAGTGCGGGCTATTCCACCTTGCCGCACTGGTAGGGCTAGGTTGGGCATCGAGCCGGGTGCCATGAAGCCGGCCCAACATATCTGGCCTCCAGTACGTCTCCTCGGGCCGGCGTACATGGCACCAGCCTTACAGGTGGTGTCCCCGGTTCGCCTGCATAGCCCAGTGCGGGCTATTCCACCTCGCCGCACTGGCAGGGCTACGGGGACCATTCAACCTGGTAAGGTTGGAGAGGCTCGGTGCTCAAGAGCGTGTGTCCTCCTTCACGGTCCGGTATATCCGGCGCCACCTTCCCGCCCCAGCCCAGTACCACCAGTGCCTACACCACGCACCAGGCTTCCAGTGCATCTCCAGAGCCCTGTTCCTCCTCCCCGCACTCGCCCTGAGGTGCGTGCCCTCAGCCCGGTACCTCCAGTTCCGGCACCACGCATCAGGCCTATTGTGCGTCTCAGCCGGCCAGAGTCTGCCGTCTGCCCAGCGGTGCCTGAACTGCCCGTCTGCCCAACGCCGCCTGCACTGCTCGTCTGCCCAGCGCCGTCTGAGCCATCCGTCTGCCCAGCGCCGTCTGAGCCATCCGTCTGCCCAGCGCCGTCTGAGCCATCCGTCTGCCCAGCGCCATCTGAGCCATCCGTCTGCCCAGCGCCGTCTGAGCCATCCGTCTGCCCAGCGCCATCTGAGCCATCTGTCTGCCCAGCGCCATCTGAGTCATCCGTCTGCCACGAGCCATTAGAGCCGCCCGTCTGTCCCGAGCCATTAGAGCCGTCCGTCAGTCAGGAGCCGCTAGAGCCGTCCGTCAGTCAGGAGCTGCCAGAGCCGCCAGCCAGTCAGGAGCTGCCAGAGACGCCAGCCAGTCAGGAGCTGCCAGAGACGCCAGCCAGTCAGGAGCTGCCAGAGACGCCAGCCAGTCAGGAGCTGCCAGAGACGCCAGCCAGTCAGGAGCTGCCAGAGACGCCAGCCAGTCAGGAGCTGCCAGAGACGCCAGCCAGTCAGGAGCTGCCAGAGACGCCAGCCAGTCAGGAGCTGCCAGAGCTGCCCTACAGTCATGAGCTGCCCTATAGTCATGAGCTGCCCTCCAGTCATGAGCTGCCCTCCAGTCATGAGCTGCCCTACAGTCATGAGCTGCCCTACAGTCATGAGCTGCCCTACAGTCATGAGCTGCCCTATAGTCATGAGCTGCCCTATAGTCATGAGCTGCCCTCCAGTCATGAGCTGCCCTCCAGTCATGAGCTGCCCTCCAGTCATGAGCTGCCCTCCAGTCATGAGCTGCCCTACAGTCATGAGCGGCCCTACAGTCATGAGCTGCCCTACAGTCCGGAGCGGTCATTCAGTCCGGAGCGGTCATTCAGTCCGGAGCTGCCACCCAGTCCGGAGCTGCCACTCAGTCCGGAGCTGCCACTCAGTCCGGAGCTGCCACTCAGTCCGGAGCTGCCACTCAGTCCGGAGCTGCCACTCAGTCCGGAGCTGCCATTCAGTCCGGAGCTGCCATTCAGTCCGGAGCTGCCACTCAGTCCGGAGCTGCCACTCAGTCCGGAGCTGCCACTCAGTCCGGAGCTGCCACTCAGTCCAGTCCGGAGCTGCCACTCAGTCCAGTCCGGAGCTGCCACTCAGTCCGGAGCTGCCACTCAGTCCGGAGCTGCCATTAGTCCGGAGTTGCCATTAGTCCGGAGTTGCCCCTCTGTCCTGAGCTACCTCTCTGTCCTGAGCTACCTCTCTGTCCTGAGCTACCTCTCTGTCCTGAGCTACCTCCTAAATCATGTGGGGGCCTTGGGGAGGATTCTTAGGCCAAGGTCGTGGGCGAGGGTCGCCACTCAAAGGACGCTAAGGAGGGGGACAAAGACAGTGGTGGAGTGGTGTCCTCGTCCACCGCCGGAGCCGCCACCGCGGACAGATGCCCACCCAGACCCTCCCCTTGAGTTTTAGGGGTGCGCCCGGAGTTCGCACCTTGAGGGGGGGGTTCTGTCACGTTCCTGACCTGTTTTCTGTTGTTTTGTATGTGTTTAGTTGGTCAGGACGTGAGCTGGGTGGGAATTCTATGTTGTGTGTCTAGTTTGTCTGTTTCTATGTCCAGCCTAATATGGTTCTCAATCAGAGGCAGATGGTAATCGTTGTCCCTGATTGAGAATCATATATAGGAGGCTTGTTTTGTGTTGGGATTTTGTGGGTGTTTGTTTCCTGTCTCTGTGATTGTCTGCACCAGATAGGTCTGTGTCGGTTTTTGCACATTTGTTATTTTGTTATTTAGCCGCGCTGCACTTTGGTCCTCTCCTTCACCCCTGGAAGAAAGCCGTTACAGTATGTCTCAATATAATAGTATTATTTAACTAAATCCATTTAAAGAATCTTTGTCTGAAAAAAA